>NC_056737.1:12613059-12913059 GCF_019279795.1 Protopterus annectens
AAGCCACAAATGGTTATGGAAAGAAAGGGAAAATCTCATAGAAATTCTGCAATTTTAGCAACCTAAATGTTACAAAAACAAGAACTTTCATTGAATTTGTCATTCAGACCAGAGCCGTTATACAACTGCTGTGCATTTGTAACCTACTTTAATGTTGTTTACTTATATGATACACTAAAATGACACATAATTGACTCACCATAATAGAAAATTAGATTTAAGAATCATTAAGAATTATTTCAGGAATTGTGAGTCATCAGAATGGAAAATGACACTGCACGATACCCCTCCTCTGTGGGCAAATCTGTACAGATGTATCTGTAATTGTCCAGTCTGCTTACATCAATTTTTGTGTGTTTGTAGAACCACTGACATTCACATATATCTGTGCTTGTTTGATACCATAATTATTGATACAACTTTGAGAGACAGACATACAGAAAATAAAACACTGACAAGCAATAAAACCAACTACTAGATTGAATAACACCAGGGTACAGTATGTATTGAATGTGAAGGCACAGGAGAAAAGAGTTTACTGCCTCATTTGAAATAATGGCTACAGAAACATGAGGTGAGCAAATTGCTTCCAAGTGCTGTGAACTTTGTAAGTGCATTATATCTATATCTAAAAAGTAGTGACATCTGAATACTGTAATTGCCATCTCTGCTGACAAAACACATTTTGGATTACTTGAATGTAAGGATGCCACATAAAAGATGACTGATGTTCCAAGGTTCAAGTCCTACTGAAGCCACAATTCTGAGTACCTGTGAGGAAAACCTCTCTTCTAACAGGGATTTTTTTTCCATTTACTTCCACTTTATGTGTCCCTTCTTCCTACAACACATATATAGGAGTAATTCTATTAGTAAATTAACATCAACCATAAATGTAGGATTAGTATCATTTAAAAAGTATGACATCTGTTTTCTTCCCTTGCTACGATGCACTGCCCCGATTCACTTTTCAGCCTCTGCTTCCTGCTGTTTCCTCTCCCCCACCCTACACACTGAATGAATTAACAGTTCCTTCCAGCAACAACTAAAAATTCTCATTTGCGACTGGAATTCGCAATTGCTTAACATGTCAGGGATCACTCGTACCACTTAATCCCACCTTATGGCCTATTTTCGCAGCCTTTCATGAATTCCTTGATCTAGCACAGACTATGACAATGGGCAAACTGATCTGACAGAACAGCCAAAAACACAAATGGATTTTGGCCAACTTCTTTTAGCAAGTTTCATGAAGTCAGAAATAGAAAAAAGTGTGTATGTTGCTTTGTTCTCAGGGTTAATATTTTAATGAGGGGAAAAAATGCTTCATGTAAGAGTATGATCCTGTATAAGAGCATCTGGATTGGCAGCGCAAATACAAAAGTGCGAAAAGGCCATGAAAGAAAAGAAATTCTAAGTATGGAATGTGATTATTTGTTCGTTTAAATGCATGCAAACACACAGATGCACACAATTAGAAATGTCTGAAAGAGAAAATATATTTTTTAACTTGATTTAATTACAAGTAATTTAGTTTGTAAAGATAATTATATAGCCATACATAAAAATGTTCTAATTTGAATATCAATTCTGGATAATAAAACTGCAGAACAATATCTAAATATGACATGAAAAGGAAAAAAGGAAGCAAACTTTCATACATTACAATTTCCATTAACTCAAGGCAGCCTGACTTTATCTTTCTTTCTTATAACTGATTTTCCTCTTCCTTCTTTGCTTCCTGCCTGCCTGACTGGCTTTTTTCTTTACTAGTAAAGATGGAATTTTTACTAGTAAATATGTAATTTTTTATTTGTGAATATATAAATCTTAATTAATGTACCTCACAAACAGGCAGGAAATAACTACTTTCAGAGCATGCTATATACATTATTAAGAGTACAATTAAAGATGGTTTTACTGTCACATCTCCTAGCTGGAGCATATCTTGCAAAAGATAATAGATGAAATGATCAAGACACACTGCCTCAAACAATTCTACCTATGATCGCTTTCATCATAAAACAAAGCAAATAAAATATGTTGATTGCACATGTAAATGGTGCTTTTAAAATCAGTTGACAAAAACACACACCCCTAACTAAAAAAAAACAAAAGCAAACCCAAAAAATAACCATCCCGAAACATCACATATCCCCCCTACTCTGCACAAACACATCAAAAACAACTTTTTACATGGGCAGTTCTGCCACCATACTCCTTAACTTAATACATATACTAACGCCATGGTTATACGCCAGCAGAAAGTGAAACTTTTAAGAATTTTGTTATAATAGACTTACAGCAAGTTAACTATGACATGTCAATCAGCTGTACCAATTATTTCTACCACAAATGTTGTCCATGTGAAGATAGGTAAAGGCTGCCAGCCTAGCCAGATAGAATTCTGTAGATAATTCTGTCATTTGTAAATATTAATATAAGCCACAGGCTTGTTCTCTTAAATGGGGAAAAAATGTTGGTAAATGTTAAACTTCAAAACTGTTAAACAGTGCACTCTGCTGTAAGAAAGCTAAGTCAAGCATTTCATGACTGTCTTTAATGTTAAAATTCAGAGCCGATATGTCTAGAGGGAGGCATCCTGCCTATTGTTTTAAGGCCAGAGTTAATGGCTAGAATTTGCATGTATAAATGTCTTTTATTGCTCTGGATTCTGACCCGGTGTAAGGAATGTTAATGTAGTTTCTGTTAGCCTGGGAACACCAGAGAAGTGTGAAGAATGATGTCATGTGAAGCAGCTCTGTGTTATCAATTTAAAGAGAGGGAATCAGAGAGCTCAGAGCATTTTGTCTTGAGAACATACAACTCACCACTCTGCCTGTGTCTAGATGTAAGTAAGATTTTAGAACTGTGTCTTCTCTTAGAAATAGCTAGGAATTAGAAAGATTAGACTAGTTTGTTTTTCTACAATGTCAGAACTTTTCTACTGTATTATTTTAAGTATTTCTCTGTGATCTCCGAACTCTTGACTGGCATTGTGTAGTAAGAAGTATTGTCTTGTGTTTTTATTATTTATTATTAAATATTTTAAACCTTTCAACTGTGGCTGTTTTGTGTAGAGATAAATTAAGCTCTAAGAGTACATTGCATGTATATAGTGATGCTGTACCAAGTCACTCCAAAACAATCTTGACTGTTTGGTTGTACTTATCATTTAGATAATAATATTGCACAGTAATAATTGGACACCCTTCATAAGGGCATTTGAGTAGCTGATAAATATTAGCTGGGTGGTGGCAGTGATTTCTACCATATAGTCTGGGTAAAAGGGGCACAGCTGGAGAACCTGTGCCAGCCTTCTCCAGGAGTGTCTGTGTGATTGTATAAACTCTTATCTCTAAGTGTGTGTGTATCAGCTACTTAGACAGGGACACGAAGCACTGGTTGGACAGAGAAGGTGCTGGAGATTTTAGCTTGCCCACTAGGCTGAGATCTGGACCCTGTAGCTGTGCCAGTGGGGAGTCTTATTGGGGACCTGGAAAGAAAGGGAGAAACCAGCCCCAGACTGACTGTGATCTCTGTGTGCTCTTAAGGGAAATTGTACTTTACTGTGTGTGTATTTATTATCCTTTCCCTATATGGACGGCCCTCACTGGTGTTAGTGGTGAGGATTGAGGATCCTTGATTGCTGGGTCAGTGCACGGGCTTCACAGTCCACAGTAATGCAAAACAGGTTCCAAACACACATCACCCCTAGTGCTGGAGCTATACAAGGAAGAGATAATTTCAGGTAAGCATTCCTAGCTGACTATTTTATCTAGTTGATGTGAATGCTTGCAAAGCTGTTTAGGTAGGATCAGTGACACCAGCATGCATGCATGACAATTTCTGCAAGGTAGGGCTAGGGAACTAGGGAACTTTTTTTTTTTACAATCCTTGAGAAGCTGGGTAAGGTATTGACAGTGCTACTGATAAAGATTTTGTAGTTCTGCTGCATTGCCAGCACCTGATGATACATATTTCATTATGGCAAATCCTTCTCTAGTTTCCTTTACCCCCTGAAGGAGCAAATACTGACAATGTTGATTTGTAGGCACTATAAATATCCCAGATCACACAGCAGGTGCTTCTTGTTAGGATTAGAACATGTCAATGTAAGTCTAGGATACTGGAATGAAGAAGTGCCCTAAATCCATTTAAGTGGAAATGTATAAAATAGAGCTAAACCATTATCAGAGTACATCAGAATTACTTTATTAAGAGTTAAGCACCACACAAATGAATCTGATGGTGTACAGGTTCGTCTATGTGACAATAGTGACCCATGTTTGAGTAGAAACCTGGCCATCAAAGAGCTTTCAGGGGTGAGGCCAGAGTGGAACATACTAGCTGCCCTTTTCTTGGGGGGGGGGATCTGCTTGAGTAATGGCTTCAAAATAGGTCAAGTCCAAGTAGGTGAAGACTAAAGCCAGTACAGAAGGCATTAACAATCACCATTAACACTGTCATATTCAAGTAAGTACAAATGTCCATAAAACACAATGACGTAATTGAATACTGAACATGGAAACTTAAGGAGTAAATCAAAGAAAGAAAATCCTCCCCATTACATCAAAGACTGATATTCACTTCAGCAATATCTTCACAGTTAAAATACTGGGGGGAATTCAATAAAGCCTACATGTATGGATTTTCCATGTAGGCATAGTGGCACAGATTTAACATGGAAACTGGCAGTCATGCGATCCAGTAAACAGAGCAGAAGGTCATGCATGAGCATGCAGACACAGAAGTGTCCATAGCATGCAAATCACCTCACAAGCAGATGAAATCCTTTAAATGAGGGTGTTTTGTGATCCAGGAAGCAGCTAGGTATCCGTGCAGAACCTGTGTTTGTGTCAGAAGTGTACACGGAAAATAACCGTGTACAGACATGTAAACATTGAACAGGGGCTGTAAAAGCCCATGTAGAAGGTCAGAAATGTCATGGTAGGCACAGATATGTGCAAATATATGCCCTGTGAGTCCAAAACTAATAAAAAATAATACAAAATAATATTTTTGTTTTAATACCCATATTACATTTGCATGGCATGCAGCAACATGCAAACATGCCGTTATGCGAAAAAAAATATTAAAATATTTAAAAACTGAAAATAAGACATATGTGTGAATAATGCATTATACTGCCCTGCATGCAATATATACAATGGTAGATGTCAGTGGTTGCTAAGGAGGCAGGCCCTGGAATATTGAAGTATCCAGGTTATGTGCAAGGATCTGTATGCAAATAAACTGGGGTCACTGAATAGCAAAAATGAGCCACTATGACCACAGATAAAACATGTGTAGCCCCATAACCTTGTTGGTGTCAATAGAACAGGTAGCTGACAAAAAAGGGTGTGTGTCACTATAAGTGTAAGCAGATTGGAGCTCAGCAGTTACTGTTTGTGTGCTGCGCAGCTCAGCTAAGTAGGGTGGATGTGTCTAGTGCTGCTAAGCTTTGTTTATCTGCAGGGTGCATGTTTTAGCTGGTTTAAGCTATGCTGAGCATGCCCGTACATGAGGGTGTGTCCAGACTGCTGAGAAGTGTTTAAACCAGCATTGCTGGTTTTTCATCCCATGCCTCAGTGCTTAGCAGGGAAGGCATTTAAAAAAAAAAGAAATAGCCTGGGAAAGCCAATCATGTTTAAATGACTGAATGACTGATAAGACCTGTGCCACTAACACTGGAGCATTCAAACCTCTCAGTGATATACCTGGCAGGTGGAATGCATCATAGTCAGCCAATCATACAGGCTGCATCTGCAGCACACTACTATAAAGTATGCATACACCCTACAATCCAATTTCTCACCCATACACTGCATCACTGGGGTACAGACTTGGGAATTTTAACTGACAGAATGTTAGGGGCTGCTGCTGCTCTGCTACATCTGTATGTGCTAGATGCTGAGGTCAATGTTGATGCTGATGCTGACAGCAGGCCTAGACTGAGAAGGAGAAGAGTGTTCAGGCCCAGGATAACCTTACAGGAGCTACATGAACTGGAGATCGTAGAGCACTACAACATGGACAGGGACATATTACTAGAACTCATTGAGCTTTGCCACCCTCAACTCAGACCCAGAGCCAACAGAGGGAACCCATCCCAGTGGAAACAAAAGTATGTGTAGCACTTAGACTACTAGCTACAGGTACTTTTCAAAGACCAAATGGGAACATGATGAGGGTCTCACAGGCATCTGCATCTAGGGTATTCCACCAGTTCCTGGCTGCCATACAAGCACATTCCAGTGAGTACATTTATTTACCCCACACTCTTGAGAAGAGGGCCAGCAGTATGTGTCTTTTCCACTGTGTAGCACACTACCCTAAGGTATTGGGTGACATAGACTGCACACACGTGCACATCAAAGCACCACCCAGTGAGAAGGGTAGAGTCTACGTCAACTGCAAGGGGTATCTCTCCATCAACTGGCAGGCCATGTGCAATGCCCATGGCATTATCATGAGTGTGTGTGCTGGCAGCCATGGCAGTTATCATGATTAACCTCTCTGGCATGCATCACAGCTGTATGAGAGGTTTGCCAGGAGGGACATCCCATATAGCCATCTACTGAGGGATGTTGGCTATGCACTGGAACCATGGATGATGACACCCATCAGAAATGCACACACACCTACAGAAGAACACCATAATGAGGCACATACACAAACTAGGAACATCATAGAGAGTGTGTTTGGGCTGCTGAAGTTGTGGTTCCACTCCCTCAATATATCTGGTGGAGCCCTGCAGTACTCTCCAGCCACATGTGCATAGATGTGCACAGTATGTGCCATGCTGCACAGTATTATCCTGCAGAAACAGCTGCTGCAGGATTATCGCAGGGAAGGGACACACAGTCCCCCATCAGTGCCAAGGTCCCTACAGCCACAGGGGGACTTGGAAGAGGAACGCCACAAGCCTGTCCCTGTAGGCAGACATAGGCATGCCCAGTATGCCCTGGCCTTGGCAAAGAGGCAACGCATAGCACATGCACAGACTACCAAGGGACCTAGGAAGTGACACCTCAATCTGACTCACATACATAGTAAAAAGGATGCCAGCCACACCACACAACCTGTACCTTACCATGTATCGCCTGTGTACGGTGTGCATCAGAGTCAGCCCTGAAGCACTATCTCAATTCCTGCAGTCACAAGGTAAGTTACTCTTCTTTACAACAAATGTATGTGGTACTAGACTATGGTAGCATATGTATGGACCTGCTGCATGTATGCAAGAGAATAGATTGGGCTACTGGGCTATGTGCAGAGAAGTAACAGCTATGTGGGACAACAGGTACTCTCTGTCCAGTACTGACTGCTCCATAATATGCAGTAGGCTACAAGGCAGCAAAACCCACTGCACTATGCAAGGGACATGTCAAACAGTGGGGCCATGGGAAAGCTGCATGACTGTCAATGCTAGAGTCCCCTACACCAACACAGTCATGTCCCCATACAACTGCAGTAACAGTATGTTAGCAAGGTCAGTTTAGTGGGCTAAGTACATTAGCATGATAGATGGTTTGAGGCTGGCTGCACCTGCTATTTTGCATGTGAATTACTCTTATGGTAGGAGTTCCACAGACTTATAAAATATGTCACTATCTGTTAGTACAAGAAAGCTGGACAATGCCAAAGAGAATGGAGGGACAGGGGGCCACAGCTATGGACATTTCACATGCACTGACTAACCTAGAAGGTGGCTAGTATAACAGCAGGTTGTAACAAGTCAGAGTAGCAGCAGGATGTGCAGGCCATCACGTAACTTTGTTAGTACATACAAGTCAGTGGCCACCATGTAGTTGTATATTACCAAAACTACACAAGTGTCTGAGGAGCAGAGCAGACATTTAGGGTAGAATGCTGGACATTATGCAAAACATGAACAGTCAGGGATGATAAGTCTGTAACCCTGTGTGAGGTGTTACAGCAGGTACCCCAGTCACACCATACCTACAACTACTTAGAGCAGGAAATATGGGTAAAGCCATGAACAGGAGTGGGACAAAGGCCTGCATATAAGGAAAAGGATCAACTAGTGGCCACACAAATGTAGACAGTGCAGAGAATAACAGGTTGTCCAGTAGCATGGGTTCCCTGTTGTGGATGGAGACATTAAATCAACTGTCATCAATTCCTAACATCAATCTATAATGATTTGCCAATGATGTACCAGAAAATCACAATGCTATGTAAAATATACCAGACATATGATGCAAAACCCTGTACAGTCAATTACAATCTGTACACACCCTAGTTATGATTCAGATATTATGTGCAGCACACAGCCAGGGAATCCCATGGGCATAATATCAGGGTGGCGGTGGACTGTTGAATGTGGTGCAGCAACCAATTGGCTGTAGCACACAAAATCCTAGACTGGAGTACAGGTAGGTCTGGCCTGGAGTCACCTTGTAAGTGCTGATGGTCACACTGGGCATGCTCCTACACTTAGCTAATTTCGGCCCATGTCTGATGGTTCATCTGCACAAATAATTGAGATGTGAATATACCTAATTTCGGCCCATGTCTGATGGCTCATCTGCACAAATAATTGAGATGTGAATATATCACTGTGCATACAGACAGGTATGTATATGTATCTGTCTTTCTCTAATCCCCTGAGACATGATTACCCTTATCTATCAGTATGTGGAACACACACACACACACACACACACACACACACACACACACACACACACACACACACACATATGTGTGTGTGTGTGTGTGTGTGTGTGTGTGTGTGTGTTTATATGTGTGTATGTATATATATATATATATATATATATATATATATATATATATATATATATATGATAGAGATATCACAAACATGCACGCACACACACACACACACACACATATCTATATATATATATATATATATATATATATATATATATATATATTGATATAGCCACATAAAGGTGTACAGTGATGTAATGCTGCAGCCACTTGTACACCAAATGTAACTGGTGCCATGTGCAAGTAGTAGTACTGTGATCTGTAGTATGTACTAGTAGGTAGGGAAGGGTTCTAATCTCACATCACCCACTGTGTGTGTGTGTGAGTGTGTGTGTGTGTGTGTGTGTGTGTGTGTGTGTGTGTGTGTGTGTGTGTGTGTGTGTGTGTGTGTGTGTGTGTACATATTTCCCATGCAGTAGTACAGACATCCCTATCAGGCCTAAGTCTGTGCAATGGTCAATCATTTTTATGGCCCTCTGACTAGCGTCACAGCAGTGACCTCCCTGTCAACAGCTGCTGAGATAATCCACCTTAACAGCAGTGGCAGACACTGTCAGAGCACATAAGCTCTGTTGTGCATGCAATAAGTACGTAGTATAATAGTATAAACTACTAGATAGGTAAGGGTTCTAACCTCAAAAAGGGCAAGTGTGTGTGTGTGTGTGTGTGTGTGTGTGTGTGTGTGTGTGTGTGTGTGTGTTTGTAAATATGCTCCCTTGAAACAGTTTGTCTGTCTCGCCTACCTGTGTGAATGGTTATACATTTTCAGGCCCTGTCAACCCCCCCCCCCCATTGCCCTCCTTTACAGGGCCTGCTGATGTCATCCACCTTAACAGCACTGGCAGACACCCTCAGAACACATAAGCTTCTTGGCGCATGCAATAAGTATGTAGTGTTATAGTAAATAGTACTAGATAGATAAGGGGTTCTTATCTCCTAAAGATCAACTTTGTGTGTGTTTAAAAATATCCCTTGCAGCAGTGTGCAATGGTTATGTATTTTCAGGCCCTGTCATCCTCCCACTGTCATCCCCCCATGTGATAAGTAAATAGTGCAATAGTATAAACTACTAGACATACATCATATGATATGCCATCTGTGTCCACCATTAATCATTGTCACTATATCTAACACACAATCCAGTGGCATTCGGACAGGAGCTGATCATTGTGGGAGGGAGTGAGAGGGCCATGGCTGTGATCTAAGTCACACCAGGCAGAGTTATAAGGCATGGCTGTAGCTTTTGGACAGCAGAATATCAGCAACATGTCATTCCTAGAGATATACTACAGGCCTATGGTTGTAATCCCTTTTCCCCATAACTGCATCCTCCCATCTGCGTTCCATCAGATGGGGACTTGTATTATATACCTGGTAGAGTGCTGTACTCTTTTTGTGCAGAAATCTTGATGAAAACTGATTCTGAAAATGCAATCTGGCTTGGTAAAGCAAGGAACAAACCTGTTTACCATAGGCAGCTGCTTGCCTTTTGTAGGTAATGCTCAATAACAGATGATTGCCTGTGCACCAATCAGTGGCTCAGACTTGCTAATTGCATCCAGAACAGCTGGTTGCAATTTCATTAGCCAATGGCATGGCACAACAGTGCAATATTTAGGGCCTTCTTGTAGGCCTTGGCCCCTTTCCTGGGCTTTGAGGACATTACTGAGGTATGGAGACTAAAGCATCAGAGAGGGCAGTTACAAATATTGCCCACTGTTGGGATTTATGTGGTATGTCAACAGTTTTGCATGTTATGTTTGGGCATTGTCAAATGACTTCCTGATTATGTGGTAGTTCAGTATTAAACAATGTGGGTTGAGGTCAGTAAGGGGAAAGACAGATGTGAGTTTCATACATCATGCACATCAGATTATGCATACTGCTGCAATAAATGCTGGTCTATCAGTTGTGTATGTTTGTAGGGGCAGACTGTGACACATGTCCCTGTCGCTTGACCTCTGCTTCCACTCCCTTTTGTGTATGGGTGTAGTGTGGATCACTTGTTCTAGGGGGTTGTGAGGTATGGTAGGTCTGTAGTAGGTAGCTGAACATACTGCTGGATATGTTGCAGGCTGCAGCTGCTGCTTTTTGCCCAGGACTCATATTGGGGAGTATGAACACATGGAGGACAGCAAGCTGTACATGTCAGTGAGGGAGCAGTATCAGCTCTGTTGTTACAGCAGAGCCAGGGTGAGGGTACCCATAACAGTCCAGGTGAAGCATGTGCTTAAGGTACATATGTTATGTAACAGTGCCAATTGGAGAGTGTTAGGTGACATATAGGTAGCCTATACATATATGTACAGTGTATCCCTACCTACAGGTCTTTGACATGCTAAGTTGGGTAGCAGTGAATGCAGTAGCAGCAAACTGTTTTGGTTAAAATTGCAGGACTCAGTCATTATTTCTTGTATTCACAAGCATGTCATTTAAGTGAAACACACTGGATTCAAACCCAGGACTGTGGGTGGCAAAATGGACAGCATACTAGGAATTTAACAGACTGAGGGACCAAGTCGATACTGCAGCAGGTGTATCTGCAAGTTATATGTGTATGCATACAGTCTGTTACACAGAAGTTGTATTAGCATGTGTGTTTGGACAGGTATGATGTGTGACACTGTACTGTCTGTCATAATTTTCTAACCTCACTCTGCACTGAGTTGTCAGTACTTTAGTGCACAGAAAAGTTTTTGTGACAACTGTGCCAAAAGTAGGCAGCACAACTGTGATGCTTCTGCAACAGTCTGTGCAGTTGACAGCTATACCTGCTATCCCAGGGCTCATGTACATACATCATTATTAATTTGGCTGTGTAACAGTTTGGTGTCTGCATCACAAGTACACTGCCAATTTTCCCATTATATGGACAAGCAATGTGTCACTGGTAATCAGGATATGTTTATGGAAACACCTGTTTTGCTTTAGAGCTGAGTGACCCAGTAGGCTAATGTGTTATGCTGAAGTTGACAGGGTCCTGGGTTCGAGACTTGGCAGAGTAGTTATTTTGCAGCTGTGTCTAACAGTATCAGAAACAAAGAAGGTGGGTAAGACAGTTTTAAGCAGTTGTAAGTGGGTAATGCCACACCACTTAGCTCTGCTTAAACACACGCTAATTTTAAAAATGAAAAGAAAAAAGGGGAGATAGGAAAGTGGAGAAATGGGGCAAGCATGGGGAAAAACATACTGAAAGCCAGGTAGGGGTGTGCAGGATGGGTGTAGGACGGGACCATAGCTTTCCATTTCTTTTACAACAGCTGTGCAGGTTGTAGACAATTTGGAATTTGGAGCCTCTAAGGGCAACATAAATCTGTTGATTGATTCATGTAATGATTAAAATGTATCCAGTGGACATGGGTGCAAAATGGAGAGCTATGTATGGGGTAATTTTTTTTTTTTTTTGTAGGACAGATGCCCATTTTTTTTTAAGAAGAGGTAGGATGTTGGGGAAGGGATATAGGTACATGTGGAGAGGTAAGTTGGGTAGGAGAGGTAGCACTTACAAACAGACAAGACAGGCAAGATAGCATACAGGGATGGTGTGTGACACATTGGGGGGTAAACACCTTGGATGGAGAGGGTGTTGTGAAATCAGAGACCCATGTGCCCCCAGATGGCAGCAGTGAGACTGAGCTCTCCACCCTTGGGCAGTCAACACTGCTTCTTCACTGCTCCAAAGGTGTTTGTGCTGGGGTCTGGGTGCGGGCCACATTGCCCCTCCAGGTTGGTGAGTCTGCCCTCAATCCGCTGCAGGTGATCCTCATAGCCATGGTGCATGATCCTGCACACCATCCCTCGTAGCTGTTGCTGTATGACAACCCCCCCCCCACACACACACACACACACACTCCTGAGGGGGGCAGGCCTCATCCCCTGAGACAGTTTCACCCATAGTTGGTGCAGGCCCAGCAGAGGGGGCAGCACCAGGTTGGGTCCCAGATGTGCTGGGACCCAGTATCATGGCTGGCTGAGGTAGGGTAGGTGGATCGCCAGGAGCCAGACTACCCAGTTGAGCTATGGTGTAGAGGCATTTCAAAGTGTATAGGTTAGTAATGAACAGAACATTTCACTAGTTATAACAGCATACCTGAAAGTTGCAAATAACTCAGTAACATCACATTGCATAGCATATGAAACACAACAATATGTGAGATAACAGTCAGTATAGTAATAGTATGCCAGTAACAGTTATGGCTTAAGGCTGACAACATAGGTAATTCAACAAGGTATGTTAGTATGCAACCATTGTAATACATAACAATAATAAAACAAAAGGCCCAATACAACATTTTGGAACAACAGATGTAAATAGTAAACCATAACCAATGAATAACAATAATAAAGAATGATGGAGATAAGGGGTGGGGGGAGAGCAAAATACAGTCCATTAATAATGGTATAGGCTATATTTGCAACAGTACTCTTATATACTCTACAGGTCTGCCCTTAATTTATGTATATGACTGCCCTATAGCTTCTGTTGCATGTACATACCTCTCAAGCTATACACATGGGACAGTATGGGCCAAGCAGTAACACCTACAGGTACACAACTACAGGGGACTATTATATGTCAGGGGGACATATATAACTACCAAGGTGTACTGTGGACTGAAGTAGTGTGACTCTGCTATTCATGTACCTCATGTCCATGATAGATCTGTGACTGAGGGATTAGGCAACAGTGATCATAGTCTGGCAGCATGACACTTGAGAGACATGTATTGTGCACAGTACAAAGAGTTTATGACTATCTTGTCCTCCTTGGCAGGCATGGGGTTAGATTATCAGCAGACATTCACAGACACAACATGCATACAGCCATACCAAGTTTATACATTTTATTTATTGTTTTAACTTTTATTAGTATTGTACTTGTTCCCTTTATTTTCTGACGTCTTATCACATTGTTGAGCAATGCTGTTAACATTCTTGTACATCTGAACACAGAAGGTTTTAACCCATTCTAACAGTTACTACAGCCATTTATTTACCTGTAATTCCTGTGGGGAGAACATCTGTTAACAATACATAACTGCTTCAATAATATTTAGTAGTACTTGTCCCTGGATTCAAACCCCAGTCTGTGTGTCACAAAACGTACATCACACATATCATTTATTAACCTGAGCTACTGAGCCACTACTGCATACTGATTGACTGATATGTGTCTAGAGCTCACCTGGTAACAAAATATGACCTGGTAATAAAGGTAAAGTGTTATACAAGACTGCAGTGATACTTGAACACAAATGCATGAGATCTCTGCATGACAGAGGTTGTAGGTGAACTGTGAATTAATACATGAAATGCAGGTGTAGATAATAATCCCTAGTAAGTGGGAATATCTATGATTTATACAGACCATATCAGAGTGCTGGGTTGGCTACCTGACCCATATACAGATGCAGATGGTATATTTTCAGTCTACAGCTATTACAGTTTCATACTTGCCTGCAGCAGCGTACCTAAGAGCAGGAATGCATATAGCTGAAATGCAATGGTTAACACAAGACAATCCTGACATACACAATATACCCTGGGAGTTCCTATTATTTTGTCAGATCTTAGTGCAGAACAAATATCATAATGCAATATATATTGTAGTACAGCTCCACATCTACAGTTTTGCAGAACACTTTTTATTAGCTAACCTTCAGTCACTTACTGGTATTGTTTGTGTTTGCACATCACAGCAGATGTAATTTCATGACCAACAGCCCAAAATACACACATATTGACAACACAGCTTTATTAGGAGTGACTTCATGGCAGTGATTGCTATATTTTTCCAGTCTTTACTCAAGAACAGTTCGTATAATGCAGGTGTTGCAATACAGCTCTAATTCCACAGTTAATGCAGTAGAAACATTATTTCCTTCACAGTATTAATGCAGTAGAAACTTTATTCCCTTAACATTATTAATGCAGAAGACACCTTTATTTCCTTAACATTATTACTGTACTAGAAACTTTTTATTTCAATAACATTATCAGTTTTCATCCTTTCATCGTTAGTGAACTGTACCTAGCATTACGCACTTATTTCAGTCCAGGTCTATGACCACATTCATTGCAGTCCAATCAAAACTGAAAATATCTAGTGGCAGTTACTAATTGACTCCTTTTTGTTTATATGACTATAGATTGCAAGTTACATCTGTACTCACCACACTCATGCTGCAACCTGGCCAGGCACCCTGCATGGGCCTCTAGGTTGCAAGCTCTCTCTTTGTCAACCATGGGGAGAGAAACACTCCATTATGAGTACCTGTCTATCACACATTCAGAGTAGGTTTTGGTAAAACAATGATAACAATGCTTACAAACTTGTGGGGCATACCCGTCTCGAGCATTTTGTACCCAGGTAGCCAAGAGATCCCCCTTACAACACTTCAGGTCATCATAATGATAATGCACCTGCTCATCCGTGTGGGGGATACCAGTTGCACTGTTGAAATCACATGCCAGATAGTCCCAGGCATCCACCTTGTACTCTGATTCCTGCAGCAGCCAGATGTCATGGTCTTTAACAAGGAGTCCAACCATGACCATGGACTCAAGAATGCCCCAATGGCGTGCCCAGAAGCACACACCCTCTACAACTCCTGCCACAGTCTCTACAAAGATCAAACTCTAACAGGTTATGCCTGTATTGAAACCTGTTGCTCCTAAATAAGCCTATTTTCCCACCCTTTATCACCATTGGCCAATTTTTAAAAATGTGGCACTTCGCTTAGCACATCGCAAACCTGCTGAGCTCAGCTGAGCACTGCTTAAACTGGCAATGCTTAGCAGTGTGCAAACCAGCATAGTTGGGCTGGGCAATGCTTAAACGGGCATTGCTAAGCAGTGCTAAAACATTCTTTGTTTAAACAGTTCTTGGCAAGGCTTAGCTCTGCTTATAAGAGGTTAGCTGAATGCAGCAACACAGGATTTAAAATGTATTGTCAGAATTTATATTTACAAAATAAATGCTTCAAAACCTGTGTATTTGAACCCTGCACCTACTGCACACAAGCTGGCACTCTAACCATTTGGCTATATGGACATGCAGAAAGCTGCTATACTTTTATATATATATATATATATATATATATATATATATATATATATATATATATATATATCCGCTACGTTTAAGCACTGCTCACTGCAGCTCCATGCCGCACCACCCAAACCCACACAGCTATGCTTAAACTTGACTTTTGCATTCATAATTAAATGTATCCAGTTTCTATTTTTAGATGTCTGGCATGTGCCCATTACTGCACACTGTGCTGCACCACACAAGCACAAAAAATAAATATTAAAACTTTTTCATATATATGCCTACATTGATATCCGGCACATTGACAGTGCAGTGGTGTGTCACTCATCTCCAGATACCATGACACACTCCTTACACTGATTCAATAATCGTGTTACATGGCTCTCCCTCAGTAATGTTCCTTCATTAATATGCACAGCGCGCTACCGAAGGGGTTGCACATACACGGCCACAGTACCTTCCATGTAATCTTTACACTATGCCTGCACAGATTTTATTAAATCCCCAGGACTATTTTTCAATTAATGTTTTTCAGTGAAACCTGCTCCCACTGGGGATTTCAATTTCTCTGACATACAAGAAGCCCAGAATGAAAATAAATAAGTTAACAGCTGAAGTAGATTATAGCCCACTGTCTCTGTGTAGAGGCTGTGTGTATGGGTCACTTTTCTTCAATAAATAACTATTCTAATTTGATTTTGCAATTTTTAGATGCTTGCTTGTTAGTTCACTTAGGTTCATAGGTTCATAGGATGATACTAGGCTATTGGCCAGGAGGCCCTTATAAGCCTAGCCAAGAATTTCACCCATGTTCCCACAAAGTAAGCACCTGTTTTTCCTGTCCAGCAAGGACACAGATGGGACCCCAGGGGTATATTTTCTGTTTTCCATCCAGTCTTCCACGTTCCTCTTAATGAAGGCTAGTGAGGTACTCTGCTTGACATGGGGAGGAAGTCTATTCCTCAGATGGAGGAGTCATTGGGACACAAATCTATCCTGCCAACAAGTTCTAGTGATGTCACAGACCAGGTTGAGACCTTGCATGCGGGTTGCCCGAGTGGAGTTTGACTTACGGATATGCAGCAACTCCATTAAGGGTGTGTCTAAGATGGCCTTGTATGCCAGACACAGATCAGTTCGGAGCAGTCTGTATGAGACTGAGTACAGGGACAGGGCTTTTAGTCGATTTGTATAGGATTTTCCTTGGTGTAAACTTGGACATGTCTGTTCAAAAGTAATTATATTATCTTTGTAATGAATGTGTCAGCAACAATTCAGTCTGCATAGCCTTGTACCTTATACAAATTATGGCAGGATGCCAACAATAATGCCATTTTAAACTTCTAGAAATGGACTGTAAGTAGCACAGCTTCCAGAAAATGTATTTTCAGGTTCATAGCCTTACAGTGAAGCCATGTCTTATCTGGAAACTTTCTGTGCAGTTATATGTGGGAAAGAGATTTTCTATTTTTCTTCGGAGGGTGATTTATCAAGTAAGAGCTTAAAAAAAGAATTACCATCTGTTTTTTCAAATAAAGCTTATCATTTTCTGCACTTCCAGAGCCTTACTTTGCACTGTTTTTGAGATAATCATCTCCTAACATTCTAAGATCTCTGCAGACACTTTTAATTTACCAGACTTTTAACTGTCTTGAATATGTGGTGTACATGTCTTCTACATGATGCAAAGCTATGAGAACCGTGGCATGCATGATTCTAGAAACTGGTTCTGCTTAGATGGTTTTCAGACATATTGCTGTGGAGGGTAAATCCCTGAAACCTCATTCACTGATGGCACCTTAAGATTAAAATTATACTGTGAAATATTACTGCCTTTAGCTAACCCCATAACCCTAATTCTGCTCTGATGACTTGGGCTAATTAGTGATTTGGGTATGAGAAAAACTAGATGGGAAGGACCAGGAGAGAGTTACTGATGCTGGTTTGCCTTTCCAGGGACAGGTGATCAATGTAGGTGCACTATTAAGGGAAAGTTCATAATTGCACATCTGCACACAGTGGAATGCAGCAGCCCAATCACATCCAAGGAGCGCTAAATCACTAGCTGAGCATCATGGGTATGAGGAAGCACATGCTACATGGGAGCTTGGCATAGTGGCCATTTAGCCATGCTTGCTAGCCAACAGAAGAATGGTAGCATGTAAGGGAGGGTTTGGCATAATGCTTAAGGCCTTCACCTCATAGACCCAAGCTACAGGGTTTGATTCTGACCTTGGGGTATTGTATACGCTTAAAATGGCCCTTCAGGGAAATTAGTCTAGTAGAATCTAGATATAGGTAAACAGTAGTGCCCAAACTAACATACCTCCACCTAATAAGTGCCCATGATACAGGGACACAGATGGATTGTATTGCATGGGCAAGCTTAAAAAAGCCCTGGTGGTTGTAATATATACCTAAAAATCTGTGAACCCATTATCCAAATCATGTTATACTAACTAACCCCATTTCCTCTCTGTCTCTGCAGGAAGAGCTCTAGGTGTCTGATTAACTGAGGCTCTAGTCCAAATGGTTAAGCCAGGTGACAGGTGGGGAAATCATGGCTGGAAAGATGAAGAAAGAGCACCAGATTGTGGTTGATGGCCATCACAGGAAGGGGCAGCAGAGCATAACTGGTGGTCAGCAGTGAGACAGACCCCAAAACATGTTTAATGGTCAGCAATGGGATGGATATCAGAACATGGATAATTATCAACAATTGATGTGGACAAAAAGGAAAAAAATAAGCAATGTGCTAAACCATAATTCACTAACAAAATATAATGTTTACTTTATGTCTAGCATGTTTTCTCTGAATACCAAAATGTCATAAAATTATATCAAAATTACTCTAAAATTGTCTTGGTCACAGAGTTATAATTCTGGAGGAATTACTTCACATTGACCAGTACATTCAGGTCCTGATTTATGTTACTCTATAATTATATTTTCTGAGAAACACAAACCATACTGTTCCAAAAGCTTGCAATGTTAGGCCCAAAACATGTCCTCTCTCACTAAATGACCAGTTAACTACCTGTAGATACTCATGTACAACATCCCTGTCTTACTTACAATTTCTGAAGCAAATAGGTTCATAGGTGTGTACTAGGCTAATGGCCCTGGAGCCTTTACAAGCCTAGCCCATAGGCTTACCCTGGCATTGTGCCAACCGACCTTAGTTCCCAGTGCCTTTGTTGAATAAAGCCACTGAAGTGATCCCTGGGGTGAATTTTCTATTTCCTATCCACTCATTAAGATTTCTCTTGAAGAGGGCCAGTGAAGTGCTCTGCTTGACATGTAGGGGAAGTCTATTCCATAGCATGGGCAGTCTCTGGGTTATGAACCTGTGCCTCCAACATGTTCTGTTGATTGTGGTAATGAGGTTGAGTTCTCTGGAGAGTGTGGTACGGAGGGTTTGGGATTTCTTTAGATGTAGCATTTCTAACAGAGCTGGGTCAGACATGGCTTTGTAAGTCAAGCAGAGATCGCCTCTAAGTATGCAATATGAGACAGAATAGTTTGAGTTTTTTGAGTCTGTCCATATAGGACAAATGTTTAAGGCCTAGGATCCTCTTTGTGAGGTACTTTTGTGGCCTTTCCAGTTGTTGCAGGTGTTTAGTGAGGTACATGCCAGATTAAATTTTTAACCTGTTGAATTTAATAACTATATCCACTCTCATTATCCAAAGTGAGAATAAATGTATAACAATGTCATATTTTCTGTAATAAATACCTCAAAAATTCCTTTTTAGTCTTTTCTAGCAGTATCCCAAGTTGCATATTCTTCACTCTTGACCTTAAATAATCCATCTCTATACATATGATGGTAGCCCCTTATGGTAATAAGCAAACCATAACAGATTTCCCTTGAAACTTTATTTATCTTTTTTCCTACTAAAGTAAGCATACACTGGTATTCAAGAATGAAATGTGCAAATATGTACATGCTTCACACACTCTGTGCTCAGTATTCCATTAGGGACTACAGTGATTCATAAAAATGAATAGAGGTACACACCAGGGGCATACATTCACATTCCTGTTTTCCTGAATAGCACTCAGAAACTTCTGATATGCGTTAGTGTATCCACTTCAGAAGATCGAAATCTCAAATGACTAAAAATCAAAACATCTAAAACTCAAAATATCGAAAATGGAATTTGCCCTTTCTCCAGTGTTGTGTGATCTTGGAGTTGGAATATATAATTAGCAGGGGAGTGTGGGGGTGCAGCCCTCCCCCACGAGGGGTCCATTTTCTCTCTGCATTAAAATATTTTTGATATTTTGAGTTTTAGATATTTTGATTTTCAGTCTTTTGAACTTCCCACCTTCTGACATAGACCCGCGTTAGTGTTCCAGGCATACCTATGCTCAGGACTGACGAGCAGCACTGTGCACCTTAACAGCACTTCGCACCTCACTGAAATAAGACAGCTTAGCTTTTTAAAATGTGCTTTATGCTACTCAGAATGGATTACTGTACAGATATAGGCTGTCTTAATTCCCTCTGCTGTGATTTGCCATCGTGACTGACAGTGACTGACAGTGATTCAAAGAGTTCACAGTCAGTTGTCATGATCATGGACCAGCATTCATTGTCATAGCATTCTAATACACATCTGGCATTGTTTGAGCTCCCACTGGTAAAAGTTCATCAGTATCATAGTGTGGGTATAGAGCAAGGTAGTGTGTGAGACTGTTGTCAGTAGACATTTTCCTGGTCATGTAAGGGTGATTTTATTTTGGGGGGGGGGGCAATGTCTTTGAAGGGGAAGGGGATCACTTGATCACTTTGTTTGGAAGTGCAGTTGCTGTCCCATAGGTTATGCTGCTGGAACTAGCCAGTAATGTAATGGTCTGACTCCATGAATGGCATACAATATTAGGGGAAATAATCTGCACAATGGATTGGTGCTTAACAGAGGGTGGGATAACCTGCACAACAGATTAGTGCTTAAGAATCAGACGGTGGCATAATCTGCAAAATGAACTGGTGCTTAAAAATCAGAGGATGGGATAATCTGCACAACAGATTGGTGCTTAACATTCAGAGGGTGGGATAATCTATACAACTGATTGGTGCATAGGGACTTGCATAACACAAGGGAACACAATACCTCGATAGGTCTTGCACAATCTTGACGCACTGTGTAATTACTTTTATGAACCACAAAGGGCTTTGTACTTCATAACTTTATACACTTAGCACTATGCAATAGTGCACAGGATCTATGAACAAGGTCCATTACCTTATAGTATTCCTGAATATGGATCACCGTCATTTTCATACTTGCCTGCATCCCAGACAGCCACAGTGTTCCTCTTTGGATAAAATATCCAAAATTTGAAAAACCCAGATGAGATCTAATTAACACTCTTAGTAGGGACACCATGGAACAAACCCTTTCTTTTCCTAGGATGTTGTGTGATTGTGTAGTTAGTATATTTAGGAAACAAGGGTGTGGATATGTAAACATGCTGTTGGAGATTCTCCAAGAGGTTACAGTATGCATGATAATACAAATGTTTTGCTAACAGAAGCAAATGGTAATCATCCAGAGTCCCACTTTTCTTTTTTGGCTTGCAGTTGACATTTTTTAGTTCATGCTTATTTGCATGATTTTTTTCAGATAACTATTGAAATTGTGATGACCATAACTGCAGTCCTCAGATATGTGGATGTAGGGGAATATGTACTAACTCTAAGGTTGCACTTCCTCAAAGTATCCCCCAGGCAGCAATCTCAGCTTTCATATATACAGAAGTAGTAATGAGTCTGAGGAACAGCACCCCCTAGTCAGTATGTGCAACTTTACATCCAGCTTTCATTTAAAGTTGAGTGCAGGGGATGTACCATCCCCACCACTACTACTCCAAAACAAATAAAAACAAATAAAAATCAGATTAAAAATGACATATTTACTGACTAACCATGTTACTGCAAACTACCTCTCTTCTCCCAAGGATATTAGTAACAGTCTACCTTCCATACAGTTACTAACACACCTGGAAAATAACTCCAGCAGAACCTGACAGTGCAGAGGACTAAGGGTCAGAGCTACTATCCCTCCACTTCTTAGTTATTTATTTATTTAAGTATGTACGTATGTACTTATTTATTTACTTATTGTATTTGTTGACCAGGAAAGGCTGACTGGGCACAGAGTCTCCTTTTCAGCAGAGACTCAGGGAGAAAATCTCCAAATGATAAATATTAAAGTTTACACATAGTGGAGAAAGAAAACAGCATTTTACAAGTGTATGCATAGTATAGTCAATAAAGAGATTTTGTAAAAATGTATACGTGGTATAGAAAAGTCATTCAATAGTGTTTTGAGTATTTGGTGATAGTACTATAAAGCATAGATAGCTGTCATTGTTTTAAGCAGAATAAGATAATTTAATATACAGACATACATTTCAGTGGAGCGATACATTTGTATAATTCAGTAAGCAGTTTCATAAAAAATACATAAAATAAACATAACATTTCAGAAAAACAGCTTTCTTTTATGCTTTAGTTTTTTCTCAGCTGATATTGTAGACTAAAGAGTAATCAAAGACTTGAAGTGATTGAAAGTACGAAGAAGGGGGAGATGGAGGGGAGAACAGTCTGTAGATGAATGTAAGAAAGATGAAGTGAGTAGGAAAGTAGGGGGTAATAGTTATGGTGAGAGGGGTGAGAATATAGAGTAGAAGGCTTGTGAGAAAGAGATGAGAGGGGAAGCATTTGAAGGGTAGGAAGAAGTATGGAAGAGCCAGAGATTCTGCAGGTGTGATTTTAGCTTCTGTTTAAAATGTTTTGAGATGTTGTTCTATTTTAGAGAGAGGTATGGTATTCCATGCTTTGGTGGCATAGTTATGAGAATAGACTGTCACCAGCTGCATTGTTGAATTTAGGCATGCCAAGGACAAGCATTTGGGTTGAGCGGAGGGGTCTATTTGGTTTGTATAACTGGATTAGAGGTGACAGAGATGAACAGTTTGTAGATTTATAAATGAGGTTATGAGTCACAAGCTGGGAGTAGGATATTAAGTGGGGTTGTTCATGTCAGTTTAGTTTTTGGAGTGATAGGTAGTTGTGGGATTTATGTGGGTGATTTACTTCAAACTTTGCTAGTTTGTGATAGCATTATTTGAGCTCTGAGAGCTGAGAGACTTGTAAGTTGGTGAAAATAGGAGTTGCATAGAGAAGTGTTGGGAGAAGTAGGGTAGAGTATTCTGGTTTGGTAGAGTTTTCTGGGTTGGACAGTGAGGACATTTTTTACTCTATTTAGGGAATCCAATTTCTGGTGAGTTTAATTTATGCTGGATCTACAAATCAGTTTTTTTAAGAAAGTCAATGTACATCCAAATCAGCTTAATATGTGGGACAATCTCAGTTTTAGCATTATTTGCTGTGAGTATATCAAAGCAGAGCCAGATCTAGCACAAGATGGCCTATGCAGTTGTTGAGGGCCAGTTTTGTCTGTGTTTTAAAATCCTCCTTACAAGTCCATGCTAGAGTTTTCAGTATAAAAGTCCATCCATCCATCCAACTGCAAAGAACACCCAATACAGAAGTCTGTTCACACACAACTCTGCAGCAGATATTCAAATGCTCTGGCTGTCCACAGGAGACAAGCAGATTTTGCATGAGAGATACTACTGTAGCAGAGTGCGCATGCCTCTCAAATGTTCAGATTTTTGCAGAATGCCCACATTTTTCAGTCACATTTTTGGGATGTGCCTCATAAAAGTTGTGTTTTTCTGGTAAATCACTGAGAACTAAAGACATGAAATAATGACAGACGTGAGTTACAGACTTCATATCTTTCATAAAACGAATGCTAACTCAAAATCTGTCATTTTAGCAGCTAAGTTTATGAGCAATATTTAAAATCTGTCTTTATTGTGGGGACTTTATCCCCCATTATTATTATTGGCTTTGGAGGTTGAGGGGTATGTGAGTGATGTCCCAGTTAGGGTGCATTGTCAACTTGAATAGGATCAAACCCTGAACATTTGCTGTGGGAGGCAAAAGTCTTAATCCTCCATATCAACTGCCAGGCCCCCTTTAACATTTTTTTTTAATCATTGAGGATTACATCTGTCAGTGTCAGTCACAGAGTTGCAGTGTTTGGTCCACAATTTACCTAGCACTTAGCACAGATGAGTAATGCTCTGTTAAAGAGCTGCTTCATGTAAAATGTGGTTTGATTCCCTTAACCATCATTTGTCGTCTATGCGATTGTGATGAACTGACTTCAACAGACAGTACTCCTGAGCTATCCCAGGCTGTTAGCAAAAGCATTACATGTTTGTCTTCTGAATTCCTCGCACATAAATGCTTTTCAGTATGAATCTCAGCACGTCTCTTACAGTTTAATGGGTTGACAGATGCATTTTCACTAAAAGTGAGTTTCAAGAGAAAAGAAGACTGATTTCCATGCTAAGCTTGTTTTCAATATGAGTGTTTTGTTTTATTTAAAAAAATAGCTGTCAGTGTTTTTCTGTAAAATTTGAAATAAAAGCTTTAAATTGAATTCAAATCACTGTGATAATTTATAAAAGTAAAGAAGAAAATAATATATATACTACTCTGGCAATTAGTACATGTTAAGGCTGAGGGCTGTTGTTCCTGTACTACAGGGTTTGAATCCATTGGCTCACATTTGCTCATTGTGTGATGTTGAGCAAGTTGCTTCATCAGCCCTTGCTCCAGGATTGCCTCTGCAAAGGGACTGTGTCCAATGGGTCTACCTGCTTAACACATAGGATTATTATTATTATGATAATTGAGAAGAGACAGCCAATACTCTATAAGATCAGACTGTAAAGGATTTCAGCATTTAGCTAAAACCATTACTCTGGTTGTTAACGCAGAGGACTTGTTAATAAGTTGCTTTTTGTGGCAAGGGTGCAGGATTTGAATCTGTCTGCCTTCATTTACCTACTGTGTGACATTGAGAAAGTCATTTAACTTGACAGTGCTTTGGAGCAATTGGGAATCTGGATTAGGCTCGTTAATGGTCGCCAGGACTGCATGCCTAGAAACTATGAAACTGTTGTCATTGTTTGCCAGCCATTCCTATTGCATAGCTGATATAGTTTAAGAAATATTATGGCAATATCACCAGCATGCCAGTTTTTAAGGTTTCCTAAGCAATTTATTCTTCAAGGACAGCATGCATTGCATTTATAGGCGAATCACAGAAATGCAAAGTTGTCTGCAAGCAGCAGCTTTTACCTTACTAATAGTTCTCTTTAATGATAACTTTTACTTCTGCAGAGATTGTGCATATTGACTTAGCATGTGTTACCAGGTGGTTAATATTTTCTTATGTTCCCTATTTAAACTGCTCTATACATGGCTAGATCTTATGGCATGATGTTAGTGATCTCTATACAGGTTCATGTAGCTCATCAAAAGCTACCAATACAGTACATGTAATTTATTTATTCACAAGATAAGGATATATATACAGTCAACAAAGTGGCTATAATTGCTGGTGGGGTGGGGGGGGGGGTTCCATGGATGAAAGTACCTTATGCCCTTATTTGGTCATTTTTAAATAGTTTTTAATCTGGCTTTGCAGGACATGCGGGTGTGTGTGTGTGTGTGTGTGTGTGTGTGTGTGTGTGTGTGTGTGTGTGTGTGTGTGTGTGTGTGTGAATTAAGTTTAAATACTAAGGCTACTGTGTGTAGAAACACCTTTTAAATATGTGACTTTGGCCATTATTGCTTTTTTTGGTTTGCTTGTTTGTTTGTTTTTGACACAGACATCTGATAAGGATATGGGCAGCTATCTAGCTATTGCTGGGTTTAAGGGATGTCTGTGGATAAAAATAACTGACCCTGGAAAGCTGATAAAGTTAAAAAGTCATTGATCCGTCTTTGCTGGACTAGTGTGCAACTGTTTAAAGCAAACTTTACTGTGGTCATTTTTATCATAATCTGACATCATATGTACTCAGTCCATAAAGCGGCCATAATTGATGAGTACGGATATTGATAGGTTATAATGAGAGCAATCTGAGTGGCCTTTTATGACTGAAATGTTCTGAAATGGGTACTTTTGTCATTATTGGATCATACATTTTGTTTCACTGCTTGCTGGAAAAAATGACCAAAACTACAAATTTAAAGCACTAATAAACGTTGCTGTATTAAACAAGAAATATAATTTAAAACAACTAGGAAAGTGAATCAAAAACACATGCATTTAGTCATAGTCTTAAAAATGTGTGCCAGGGGTCCCATGGTTTGAAAACAGCCTAGAGCTCAAGATACACTTAATCCACCACTGTCCAGATGCATTTTCAATGAATGTGAGTTTCAAGGGAATGGAAGTTTACTGTTGCTCATGCTAAGTGTATTTTCTATGTGAGACTGCTGTGTTTAGTAATATCAGTGTTTGTACTATTAAATTTGATATTAAATTAAATCCAAATCTCTGTAATCATTGTAAAAGTAAAGAAGAAAATTGTGTCTACACTGATGTCTTTGAGCAGTGTTTATGGTAGCTTGGGAGAGAGAGATAGAGACAAGTAATGGGACACTGAAATGGGTGAGGGGCCTACTCCAATACCCTGTCTGAGGCCCCATTTGGCCACAATCTCTGGCTCTGTATCAAATGAGGGTTTCTGAGCTGACAGGTGTCTTGGGGTAAAGAGAATGCTTGCTTTTGTGGGGTTAAGAAAAAGTAATGAAAAAGTTAGCCAGGAAAATTTGTTGCAGGTCCATAAGGTTTTGGTTGCAACATATAAGGGTGGAGTCATCAGAGCATTGAATTATTGTGGCTGATTTGGAGGTATCTAGGAGGTTGTTAATGAAGATGTTGAAAAGAATGGGGCCAATAAAGGACCCTTGGGGGATGCCTGTGGAGACCTGGAGGAAAGGGGAAATGTCTTTGTCGTTTATGGCCAGAGGTTTCATCAAATCATAGAGTTGTAAGTTTTTGTAGGAGGATGGGCTATAAAACTGTGTTGAAGGCTATGGAAAGTTCTAGAAAGAGGGCAGATACTAGTCTTCCTTCATTCCTATGGGTAATTACAATATTATTAAAATGTAGGATGCCTGTAATAGTGCTATGATGGAGGCAAAGCCATGTTGGGAGAGAGAGGAGGTTATTTTTGGTGAAGTGTTGGGAGAACTGAGATTAAATGCATTTTTTCAAGAATTGTAGATAATGAGGACAGGATAGCAATAGATAGGTAGTTACTAAGTTCAATGTTATTTCCTCTTTTATGTACTGATAAGATATAACTTTTTCCATAGTGTTAGGAAGTATGTTTCTGTGATAGAACAGTTTATGAGTATGGAAATACGATAAGCTATAGCCTTGACAGCCATTTTTAGACATTTGGTGGGGAGACTGTGAGGTGCTAGGGTGGCAGGTTTTAGTTGTAAGAAAAGTTTTTTAATGATTAAGGTGGGAACTGTGAGAAGGGGACAGAGTCACAGGTATTGCTGGGGATGGAGGTGCTGGTGGAAGGGATATGGTGTTGGATTAGGGATGTGAATAAGTTTATGAAGTGCATAATAAAAGGAGTGGTAGTGTTTTTGTGTTGTTAGGCACTGTAGGCTCTGGTTGGATGGCATGACATGGTTTGAGGTATTTGTTAATCATTGAACAGTATGCCTTTTGTTTTTTAAGTTTTTTGGACTGTACCTTAATGTAGTAGCTGTTTTAACTATTTTGATTTGCTGATTTTGCTGTTTACTGTGATTTCTAAGTTGGTGAGCTATCTGTAGGTTGTTTTGTGTTTTATTTTTATTCAGGAAGTCCAGGCCTTGTCACTGAGTTTCATTAGATGTTTTGTGGTTCTGGTCAGGTAAGAGGCTTGAGTGGCATTTACACATTTTGTTCTGAGGGGAGCTAAACTGTTTCAAATGTTAAGGGAGGTTCTAGAAAAATCTGTAACAGCGTCATCTAAGGGGAGATCCTTTTGATGTTGCCAGTTAAAAAGTTGTAGGTTCTGGAGAAATCTATTTTTTGGAAGTGGGAGAGATTGCTTACTTCTTTAAGGTAGTGTGGTTTAGGAAGGTGGTTTTAAGCTCTGATGACAAAGGTAGGAAGGTGGTCACTTAGAGCATTACAGAGAGACTCAAAGGAGAATATGTTGTTAGGGGAGGAGGTGAGTATCCAATCAAGTACTGAACTTTTGTTGGTGTTGTTTATGTTGCGAGTGGGAAAGGTAATTAGTTTGGTGAGGTCACAGAGATTGTTGGCATTTTGATGATAACTGTGATTGACAGACAGGCAGTTGAAACTGAACTCTCCTAAAATTATTTTTTCTTGTGGGATATTAGAGGCGATCCATGATAGAAATTCTTTGGCAGTGCTGATGTTATTTCCAGGAAGGATGTAAATTCCCATTATGGATGGGATTTTCGGGGGGGTCTAGCATCAGTAAAGCACTAATTAATTCTACATTATTATTATTATTATTATTATTATCAGTAAAGGTTGAGATGGGGAGAGGGTAAGTTGCAAAGTATTTTTATATAAGATGGCTATACCTCCTGCCTTTTTTTTGCCTATCTACTCTTAATATGTTGTAAATGGGTGGCAGTCCTTCTTCATCTTTAATATGGGACTTTAACCACATTTCTGTAATTAGTCATATGTCAGCAGAGTGTTAGGCTATCCATGCATGCAATTCATTTATTTGATTTCTAATGCTTCTGATGTTTGGGTGGAAAATGTGCAATGAGGGTGTTTTGGGAGATGAAGGAGGTGTATTTGGTTTTAGGTTAGTGGTGGTATTGGCAGTGGATAGTCCTAGATTGGGGGATATGTTACCATCTAATGTTAATTTGATAGGATATGGGGTGTATGTTGGGGGGGGTATGGGTCATAGAGGTTTTTGTTGGGGGGAGTGTGTTTTGTTTTAAAGTTTTTAAAGTTTGGATCTTAAGTGTGAAGTAATGAATGAAAGAGGTATAGCAGAGAAATGGAGTTATGGAGGATTGTGTTACAGTCCTGTTTGTGGATATGGACTGAGTAGTTGAAAAAGTGATTCTTTGTGGTGGGAGAATATGGTTTGTATGGATGTGGATGGGAAGAGAAGTCTGTTGGGCTTGGAAAGAAATAATTACCTGGATCAGTAGGTGTAGAAAGGCCATGGCTGAATGACAGCGAGGCTATGTTAGGGTGTGGTAAAAGGTTAATTGAGTAGGGAGTTTAAAAATATGCTAATTAGATATTTGATTTAATTGGTTAGTTGCCTATATGGGTGTGGCTTTGGCTGTATAAGTTTACGCTATGTGGGGTAGGGTAGGAGATTAGAGTGAGGCCGAGTGTAGCAGGGCAAATGGAGCAGGTAAAACTGAACAGTAAGGCAAGGTCACAAAAAACAATCAATAAAGTGGCCATGGAGCAAAGGTCAGCGCTTCCAATCAGCTAATACCAAATATGTTTACTATTTTTATTTGTGTCTTTAGTTTGTAATTTAAATTAATAACCCCAATTGTTAGTAAAATATCAAGTTGTAAAGACTAATAGTGATATAAAACATTAAAAATTGCACTTTTCTGTTTAACCAGTGGTTTACTAGCAAGGAAGCTTCTATGGACTTTGAATTGATAAGTCCATAGGCTAGGCTTCCCCACCTCCCAAACAGGACCAAAACAATGACAAAAAATTAAGTTCAAAATCTGAGACTGCATCTCAGGAAGAATAAAATACTGGGTCACAATTCATAGTTTAACAAGTGTATGGGACAAAGCAGGAATAAGCGTAGTGATCTCCTAGAGAGTACCAATGGAGCAGCTGTGGTCTAAGACAACGGAGCAACTACAGTGGACAAAGTTCTTTGTTTTGGACTGCCAAAATATCAAAATATTTATAAATAACTTGTGTAAAATACAGCCCTCAGATAGATGTTCTAGAAGCACCTCTACAGGAAAAAAAAAAAAAAAAATATATATATATATATATATATATATATATATATATATATATATGTGGGTTACCTTCATTTGCCTGACAGCTCATTTGACTGAAACTCATTTCCAAGAGAAGTAGTAGTTGCAGTGCACTGTAAGGCAAATAGAAGGGACATGGGTTTCAGTCAAATGAGCTGTCAGGCAAATGAAGGTAACCCACATATATATATATATATATATATCTATATATCTATATATATATATATATCTATATATATATATATATATATATATATATATATATATATATATATATATATATATATATATTTTTTTTTAAAGTCAATGGTGACCAGGCTCAGAGCTGAAAGTGGTTTAACAAGGGTCTGGGGCAAACAGAAAAAAACTTAAGAGAGGGAGGAAGCAAAGGAGAAATGAACTTAAGGAAGAGAGACCAAGGGTGATTTCCTTGAAGGCCAGCAGTGCCACTGAAAAGAGTCAGGAGGAGACAAATAATAGTAACAAGTCTAGAAAGAGTGAAAGAAATGTAAGTTTAAGAAACAGCTGTGGAGTGAAAACAGTAAGGAGCAAATTACACTGCCTGTTAGGAAGCACAGAGTAAAAACTGACCAGCAGGATGTCTGTGGTGGAGGGTTACAGACTTAAAGGCTATTGATTACAAACTAGAAAGCTGAAACACTTGTCTTCAGACTAGTCACTGTGCAGGCTAAAATACATGCTGAAAGGATTGTCAGCCTAACACGTACTAAAAGCACAAGGGCAGAAGAGGTAGAAATAATGCTTCTGTCCAAAATAAATGTCTGTATGCTGTTGACTCAGACTGTCATTTGTATAAGCCTGCTGCATGTATGCTTTAGGGATGTTTCCAGTGAATTTCCCTGCAAGTCTCTTGCACTCTGCTGGAAAGATATAAGGAAGGAAGGCATGTAATACAGGGTTTGATTCCCTCAGCCTTCATGTGCCTACTGTATGGCATTGGACAACTCATTTAACCAGACCCTGCTGTGGGGGTAATTGGAAATTTGGGCTAACCTCCTCAGTGGTCCCCTGGACTGCATACCTAGTAACTACCTATGAACCAATGCAGCACACCACTATTAATTTTTTACAGGTTCTTGCTTAAGTGTTTTGCTTGCTTAGTGACACCTATTTCCATTTTGATTTGTTTCTATTTTATTTATGATAGTGTTTTTCTAATCCCTTGCACAGTAGATCCACTTGCAGTCAGAAGTTTGCTTACTTAACATGATTTTTCAAGTCTTCATCTACTGGGTAGGTGTTTTTCTCTGAAAATGTTATTGTTGTTAAAGAAAGAGTTCATGTTGTTCTGACAATGACTAATTCTTGTACCTCTATGTTCTTATAGAAAATAGTTCAGAAGCTATACAATGTTCCTGCCATGTGATAAAATTCCATTTCATATTTTATGAGCAGTGACTGCCTTTCCGAACATATAAAAGCAAAACTACTTCTAAGGTTGCAGAACAATAGAGCAAATGGTCTTAATTGTGACAAGATGAGCTTCGACAAATTAACCTTATGAGGAGCTGATTGTTTCCCTATACAAATGTATGTATAATTACAAACGCGTGCATACACACACACACACACACACACACACACACACACAGACACATATATATGTGAGCATGTGTTTATATATATATATATATATATATATATATATATATATATATATATATATAAATATAAAGAGAGAGATTTATGTATAATTATATATGGCTATAACTCAAAAGCTTAAATACTCATTTGGTTGAAAAGTTTTTGTGGGTATAAAAAAGAGAGAATGCACAAATAATTTAATGGTCATTTGAGTGAATTGCATATGGATTAATTTAGTTTTATACGGTGTAGGCAAACGGGACTGCAGGAAAATTTATGTTTGAATGAAAAAGTGGTGGTTGTGAAGCCATGCAAGAGTTAGAGAAAGGGTTGGTTAAGGGGAAAGAGTCAGTGTTGTACATGTTTTATGTTGAGTGTGTTCTGTGTTCTTTTATCTTGTGTAGTGGTACTGTTAGGGAAAGGGGTTTTAGTAACATAATGTATAGGGTTAGAGTTAGTGATGGAGTATGGTTAGGTTTATGGTTAGGTTTACTGTTAGGGAAAGGGGTTTTAGTAACATAATGTATAGGGTTAGAGTTAGTGATGGAGTATGGTTAGGTTTATGGTTAGGTTTACTGTTAGGGAAAGGGGTTTTAGTAACATAATGTATAGGGTTAGAGTTAGCGATGGAGTATGGTTAGGTTTATGGTTAGGTTTACTGTTAGGGAAAGGGGTTTTAGTAACATAATGTATAGGGTTAGAGTTAGTGATGGAGTATGGTTAGGTTTATGGTTAGGTTTACTGTTAGGGAAAGGGGTTTTAGTAACATAATGTATAGGGTTAGAGTTAGTGATGTAGTATGGTTAGGTTTATGGTTAGGTTTACTGTTAGGGAAAGGGGTTTTAGTAACATAATGTATAGGGTTAGAGTTAGTGATGGATTATGGTTAGGTTTATGGTTAGGTTTACTATTAGGGAAAGGGGTTTTAGTAACATAATGTATAGGGTTAGAGTTAGTGATGGAGTATGGTTAGGTTTATTGTTAGGTTTACTGTTAGGGAAAGGGGTTTTAGTAACATAATGTATAGGGTTAGAGTTAGTGATGGAGTATGGTTAGGTTTATGGTTAGGTTTACTGTTAGGGAAAGGGGTTTTAGTAACATAATGTATAGGGTTAGAGTTAGTGATGGAGTATGGTTAGGTTTATGGTTAGGTTTACTGTTAGGGAAAGGGGTTTTAGTAACATAATGTATAGGGTTTGGGTTAGAGTTAGTGATGGAGTATGGTTAGGTTTATGGTTAGGTTTACTGTTAGGGAAAGGGGTTTTAGTAACATAATGTATAGGGTTAGAGTTAGTGGTGGAGTATGGTTAGGTTTATGGTTAGGGTTAGCATATGGGTAATAAAGTGGTGCATGGTAGTTCCAAGCATATTTTGATGAGTTATTAAGTTAAAAGGCCATCTGCTGACTTTGTTGTGTCAAAATGCACAGCATCATGTGGCAGATAAAAGGATGGCTTTGAGGACAACTATAATATGTAGATGTCGAGATGAAGGACTCACTTCAGGTTACTTATGAGGGAGTGCTGTGCTAAATACTTTAAGCTCTGTTTCCTGTATCCAGCATTTTTCAGTCACCATCATCATCATCATCAACCCCTTTTTTCCCATTTTTCTACATGAGGTCAGAGTGTCATGTTAACTGTTGCCATCTCCCTTGATTCAATGCTACACTCCTGCCTTCAACACTCATAAATGACTGTCACAGGTGTTCTCTCACACAATCCATACACCTCTTTGCTGGACACCTTTGTTTCTTTTTACCTTCTTCCTTTCTGTCTCAAATCATCTTCAGAGTGTATTTCCTGAAATCATTTTAGATATTTGACAAATCCCAATGCTTGAGCCCCAAAATGACAAGAGATATGGGTGCAGACCCATTTGAAAAGAAGAAGGCCTCTGCTGTGGAGTTAAATAACTTGGATGAATAAGCAGGCAGTACACTAAGGGTACTTTGGAGATCACTACACCAAGGAATATTTGCAAAATTAAGGTCAAGATTGTTACAGAAGAAGAAGAAGCTAGTACAACTAGTTGGTCAGCCTGGGGGGGGGGGGGGTGACCTTGAACAAAGTTGTTTGTTGAGTAAATCTCAGTTGTTGATAGACAGATAGAAAGACAAACATATATAATTGGATACTGATAAGGTTATTCGAGAGTAAACTGTTGTTTTTGTCTTTCTGCATGTGTATTCACAGTAGGCAAAAGGGGGGGGGTCTGCCATGGGCACAAGCTGTCAGGGAGTATGACTGGCAAGTGCCAGTGGTGGGGAAGTGCAGTCCCAGCTTCACAAATGAATGCCACTACTGCATTTGCACTCACTCATCATCATCATAATCAACCCCCTTTTTCACATTTTGTATATGGCACTGGAGAGTGTTACCAACTGTCATCACCTCTCTCATTTCAGTGCCACTTTCCTACTATCTTCCACAGTCATGCATGACTGTTGCAGGTGTTGCTTATACAATCCATCCATCTCTTTGTTGGATGTCCTTGTTTTCTCATAGATTCATAGATTTTTACTAGGCTAACGACCTGGGGGGGGGGGTTGTTTCTAAGCCTAACCCAGTTTTCCCAAAAGAATAATGATGTCCTGTATCCAAACAGGACATTGAGATATTGACGTTCCATAAGGGACATGAGTAACAGGTCCGGTGTAAATTTCCTACTACCCTTCTCCTTGTCTAACTTGCATTTAAACTGGGTAATAGACGAACTCAGCTTCACGTGGATGGGCCTGTTCTATAGGAGGGCAGTCTCTGGGAGACATATCTGTCTCTCCAGCATGTTCTGCTTAAGTCACAGACAAAATTCACATCCCTAGACCTTGTATTTCTGGTACTCTTTGACTTACGAATATGCAGGTGATTCATAAGTGTGGGTGCCTTGTAAGCCAGGCATAGATCACTCCTCATCAATCTACAGAAGACTGAGTAGAGGAAAAGGGATTTAAGAAGCAGTGCATAAGGTAGGCTTGTTACACCTTGCATTCTTTTCATAAGGAACCTCTGAGGTCAGTCTATTTGATGCACATGCCTGGTCAGGTACATACCAGAGAAAGCACTGTACTCTATGACTGGTCTGACAATGGCAGACTACAATGGGATAATGATCTCTTTGGACCTAGAGCTTGCCTTCTTTCTGTCTGTATGAAATTTTCCAAACCAAATCATCTTCTGCTTTCATGCATATGTGCCTGACCCTATATAATCTGTTCTCTTTTATCTTCTCTGCTATTGGAGCTACTTTGGCTTCCAATGTCATCATTCCTTCGTATGTCCCAGAGTGTACATCCTACCACCTGTCTCAGCCACTTAATCTCCATCTTACACAAACAACCAAACAGATAAGAGAAAAATCATGAGGGAAATTTGAATTGTTTATATTTTTGTCCTTAGACACATTTATTATGATGCTAAATGTGGAAAGGAGTATAGAACAAAATATTTGGAAAAACTTAAGAAGCAATGTATATTTTAAAGTTTAGGACTATGGCACCACATGTGTTAAATGCTGATGTACCAGGGAAAGCATTTTATAAGTTGGTTGTATAATTAATTGAATAATGAATGTTGTAGATGTTTTTATATTACAACAATGTGAATATTTATTATTGATCCTGGAAGAGTGTGAAATTGAGACACTAGATCAATAAAGCCTTTTAACTTCAGTTTCCTGATAGTGCACTCTGTTATTACTTCATCGCTGTCACCTCTGTCTTCCTTCACTATTCAGATCTTTGTGCAACAGAAAAGTACTGGTTGCACCACTGTTTTGTACATCTGACTTTTCAGCTTCTTTGACATTCTTCTGTCATATATTAACCCTGAAATTCTGTGTCAGTTCCTGCAACACCTCTGATTCTAGCTTTGACCTCTTCATCCATTTTTCCCTTCTCTTCAACCACCCTTCACAGATAAATTAAGCTATCTCTGGTCCATTACTTTCCATTCTTAGTTTTCACCTTTTACTGACTTCCCGAATTTGTTCCCATGACAAATATCTTGTCTGTGCCCAGTTTATTCCAATGTACCATATTTTTGCATTCCAAATCTTCTATCATTTGCAGAAGCTCTTCTTCAGAGTCTGTTTGTAATGTCACATTGTCTACATACAGCAGCTTTGTTGATCTGTGTCTTCTGACCTGCTTGCCAATGTAGTCCAGATGGCTCAGAGCTGAACTCTTAATTAACTCACACTACCACTTGGAATCCCTCCATGAATCCAAACCCTGTTTGTACTTGTTTCATTGGATCCTTGTACATAGCCTCCATTTGTACTACCAATGTTTCTGAGACTTTGAACCATCAAAGGACTATCCAAATCAGCTTTCTGGGTAGCTTGTTATATGCTCTCTCCAAGTCTAGACATGCCCAGTTGGTCTCGTTCCTCATCTCTAACTTCTTCTCAACTATGTGTCTCACTGCTAACATTGAGTTGGTTGTATTGCGTCCTGTAGTGAATCAAAACTGCTCATCTCCCATCTTACTTATTACTATTCTGCATGTTTATTTATTAATCACCCTCTCCAGCACCTTCATGCAGTGTTACAGGAGTTTAATACCTCTATACTGCCCACAATTGTGTGTCCCCTTTGTTCTTGTACACTGGCACTAGAATATTTTTTTCCAATCATCTCTGGATATGCCTTTCTCTCCATGTTGCTATGAGCACCCTTAAGGGATATTTCTGCCTATAACTCACCTAACATCTTTATTATATCTGCTATGATTTCATCTGAGCCTGCCACTTTCCCTGGCTTTATTTTCCTTAGTGTTGGTCTCACTTTGCATCCTCCTCTTTCTCTTTCATCATAGGCTATGCCTGGGGCAGTAGCTTCTGTGTGTGGGGGGGGGGGGGGTTCTTCATTCAGAAGCTGCTGGAAGCATTCCTTCCATCTGCCTTTGATTTCCTGTGGACTGATGAGCAGATTGTTGCTGGCATCCCCTATGAAAGGTGTCTGATGACTATTTGTCCAAGACTGGTACAGCTCTACCTACCTTTAACAAAGTTTAGTGATCCAATACCTTACCTTGCCATTGATGCAAGCAGAATGATCCTTACATGTTGTTTACATAAAACATTCAACATAATGTTCGTAATTCCTTTAATGATCCATATCAAACATTGAGCCATATTTAAAACCAGCTCATAACATTGTCATTCCATGGCACTGTTGTCAATATATATAAAATATATATATATATATATATATATATATATATATATATATATATATATATAATATAATATATATATATATATATATATATATATATATATATATATATATATATATGTATCAAGGTCGCATGCTTTACAAGTCAGGGTTACCACAAGCTGCATATTCAATAAAAACACACAGAGACCTCAGATGGATTAAATGGCCACAGCCATGTTTTTATTGCCATTTACTGCCAATGACCTTTCTCTAATAGAAGCCAATTATTATGAGATGTGAGCAAGGCAAGAATGTCAGGGAGGCCATTTTATTTCTTTCGTAGCATTCCCCTAACCTACAGGACAACAGCCAGTACTGTCAATATCTGGTCCTTCTGATTCAACATACCCACATCATAACAACTTTTTTATTTTCACAATTCATCACAATTCCTCTGGGCCACCTTACAATCTGCCAAGGAGCCATTGCCAGGCTGGTAAGTCCCCTGTCAACAATCCCTTGGGACTGTCTGGCAAGTGGAAGGTCCAGCTAAAGAGTCCTGTGACACCCCCCCCCCCCCACTTACCTTGGCCTCCCTTACCTTTCCTGTCTTCTGCTTACATGACTGCAACAATCTAGCCTAGCCTGTCTATCTTACCCAGAGGAGAAGGTGAAAACATGAAAAACCCAGTGGGGAAAAAACAGGAAATTTCTTCATGACCCCTTGTGCGATCTTTTTTGCGGGTCACCGGGTTCCTTAAGTACCTTACCTGACTCTAAACTGACTGGCAACTATGCCCCTGCTTTTACGAGGGGGTGAGTAGGGTGGGACAAGCTGCCAAGGTAGAGATCGAAAAGACTGATTTGCTTTGTTACCAGCCCTTTCAATCCTTCTCCTGGACAGCCCAGCCCACCTCAGCCCTCCTACCTATCCTAACCCTACCTGTTCTCCACCTCCCCCCTCCCCTCACTGAAACCTGAGTCTGAGCTGACCTACCTCGGACAAATGATGGCTTGATGCTATTTAGCTTGCCAGCCATTGTTGTCTGAGACTGGTACAGCTCTACCTGCCTTTAATAAAGTTTAGTGATCCAATACCTTACCTTGCCATTGATGCCAATAGAATGATCCTTACATGTTGTTTACATAAAATATTCAACATAATGTTCATAATTCCTTTAATGATCCATATCAACCATTGATCCATATTCAAAACCAGCTCATAACATTGTCATTCCATGGCACTGTTGTCAATATATGTATCAAGGTCGCATGCTTTACAAGTCAGGGTTACCACAAGCTGCGTATTCAATAAAAACACACAGAGACCTCAGATGGATTAAATGGCCGCAGCCATGTGTTTATTGTCATTTACTGCCAATGACCTTTCTCTAATAGAAGCCAATTATTATGAGATGTGAGCAAGGTAGGAATGTCAGGGAGGTCATTTTATTTCTTTCATAGCATTCCCCTAACCTACAGGACAACAGACAGCACTGTCGATATCCAGACCTTCTGATTCAACGTACCCACATCATAACAACTTTTTCATTTTCACAATTCATCACAATTCCTCTGGGCCGCCTTACAATCTGCCAAGGAGCCATTGCTGGGCTGGTAAGTCCCCTGGCAACAATCCCTTGGGACTGTCTGGTCTGTGGAAGGTCCAGCTAAAGAGTCCTGTGACCTCCCCCCACTTACCTATCCTGTCTTCTGCCACAGAAGGGAGAATATTCCTCCCTTCCACCAGCACATCCGATCCTATTCTAAGTGAATGCCCTTCAAAGCTAAACCTGCTTGTAATTACTTATAAAAGACCCCCAAACCTTCTTCAGATAAATGAACCCCATCCTTACCATACCTGTCTGGCCACCAGACCCAAACGCCAGGGTGAGGAATATACAACCCATTAATGTCCCTTAACACCTTATCCATACGATTATTAATTCTCTGTCTCATTCTTTCTACAGCTTTAATGGACCTAGCCCCCCTCAATTTTCTTCTCTGTACCACTTCTGACCAACAAATAACAGCTTGTGGCCAGCATTCATGCATGCAGAATACCTCTTGTACCATCAAACCAATTAGATCTTTTATTGGATGTTGACAAATATCATTACCCCCTAGGTGCAATACAATGGCTGCAGAAGATTTAATGCTTCTTGCTGCTTGTTGTAGAACTGCCCTAAGATGGTGCCACCACATTCCTAATACCCCAAACCAAACTGCTTTGCAACAAGCTCATTTTCCTCTTTGGAAGGAGAAGCCCCTCCTGCCCTGGACCCAGCGGTGGAGTCTCCGAATAAATGAATGACCCACTATCCAGATGCATTCCCGATCCAAAGATGTGTGAGCTGAAATTCAAAGGGCAAGAGTTAAAGACATTTACACCTTACATAGCCTCTATAAGCATTGGACTTCCACCTGCCCATCTTCATAATGTCGGCCTGTAAAGCCCCCATTGCATATGCATATGGGGCTGCACCTATTTGAAAGGAATGTAATGTATATCTATCTGTGTTTAGGCCACTCAACTTAATTACCTCCTTTAAATTTGCTCTCACATGATACTGTGCCAGAGGTTCACCTTGTTGATGACAAAAGAATGGCCCATCTAACCTACTCCTATATTTGCTGTACTCTAGTAGCATTTCAGTCACGTCCCATTCTAAACCCTTTGGGGTAACCACTCTTACCCACTGACCTTTGCCTTCTTAATCCATTCTGGATTTAGCCACATAAACCCAAGTGTCCTCCCCAAGCAAATGTACATGTGCCAGTGGTAAAACTGTCCGTTGACCTTTCTTCTTGTTTAGTTGAACAATTTCAGACCACCTAAATTCCCCACAAAAAGGCAGCCCTAAATAATGCTACCTCATAAGAAGAAAAACAAATATATGAAACAGCAAGCCACAGTTTACATAATACAGCTGGACCTATGGGGTACCTCTTATCAAGCCTCTTGGGTGTTTGTTTCCACCATCCCTTAAACATTGTCTATACTTGAAATGTGTTAGTTAAATCCTTCAAACCCACAGCCTGATGAAACCAATTCAAGGCTGACAATGTGCTTCTCGCCCTTCCCAAAGTCCATCCTCTTTCTTTCATTACTAAAATGTAGGCTCTGATTTGGTAAGGTGGAATCGGCCATACTTGTTTCCAGCCTCTGGATAATCTGGTCTGCAAAAATTGCTGTATGCATTTATTGTACCTTTCCTTGTTCTTCCACTGAGGTCATTACACATTAGCTACCATTCTCGTCTGCCCATAAAGCCCATAAATGGTCTCGTCGGAGAGAAGATTTTGCATTTTGAGCCAGAACCAGAATCGGGTCCACTGCAAATGAGAAAGGGAGTCTGCTAATGAGTTATCAATGCCTGGAATGTGTTGTGCCTTCACTGTGACATTTAATGTTAAGCACTTAAAAGTAAAATATCTCATCATCCTGCCTACCACCCCCTTACCCCCCAGCTGATTATTGACTATGTGCACTACACTATTGTCCGAGCAAAGCCAACCCACTCTATCTTTCATTTGCACACCCCGTATTTCTAGTGCAACCAACACTGGGAAAAATTCCATCTCTGCAATTGAAATGTTTAATGTACTTTTCACCTGAGACGGCCATGCCGCACTGAGACACTGATCTTGAAAATAACCCCCAAAGCCAATTCCCCCCTGCTGCATCTGTAAACAACTGAAGCAGTAGTTGGTTGTCTCTCTCCTGCCAAACTTCTGTCCCATTGTAATCTGATAAAAAACTCAGCCACACACCTAAATCCTCCTTCATGCCCTGTGAGGCCCTAATCTGGTGGTGTGGCTTTGTGCACCCTGACTCTTTAGCTGCCAAACGCCTCATAAATGAACACCTCACAGGGATCACTTTGCATGCGAAGTTCATCAGCCCTATTAATTCTTGGTCCTGTGTACCCCTTAAAGGGATGTGGCATGCAAAAGTTTATTCTGGGGAGCTGGGAAATGAAACATGTCTTGTCCATGCAGTTTATTTTCCGGATGCCATGCACTGATGCCTAAATTTACATTGTAATTGATTCCAGTAATGGCCAGGTGAATTAACTTATTGAAATTAAGTATACATACATATACACATATGTATGTACATATATACATACATACTTATAAACACAAAGCTATATAATATATGCATACATATATAAATACATATACAGAAATATCCATACATATATGTACATATTTTACCCACACACACACACACACACACACACACACACACACACACACACACACACACACACACACACACACACACACACATATATATATATATCACACACCATATTCATACCTATATCTATACATATATATTGAAAATATATAACATGTACATACATATGCATACATATACCCATATATACACCTACGTACCTATACACACACATGCACACACATATATATATATAGAGAGAGAGAGAGCTATACACATGCATAAATACACACACACACACACACACACACACACACACATATACATACACAAATACACACACATATACGTACATCTATGCACATACACACACACATATGTATATATATATATATATATATATATATATATATATATATATATATATATATATATATATATATATGTGCATGCACACGCACCCATGTGCACTTTTATATAAATGCTCCTTGTATTTAGATATCAGATGCAGCATTTGGGTTTGCTTGTCTACGTATCTGCTACCATACACACTAAAATGTCATTTATTTGTTTTAACCACTTTGTTTTGTGCCAACATTTATTCATCTGGTTGCTAAAAACAAGGTGAGGGAAAGTCATCAGAGTGCATATACCCCCGACCCATCTTCCTGAATATCTCCAAATAGAAATCTGCAGAATAATGCAAAATGATTAAAAAATGTTGACAATCTGTCTTAACATGCTGTTACTGAGTAGCAATTTACTACACAACAACCTAAACCATATAACCTGCATGACAACACTGCATAATAACACCATGTGACTACCACACCCAACACCTGAAGTGAATTCTAGCGTGACTCTTTTTTTTTTTTTTTTAATACTCAGAAGATGCACACTGTCACAGCATCTAATGTCCTCTAACAACTCTAAGTGCATTTCAATAATATTTACAAATTTATTTGGTTTTGACCAGAATTCTTAAACCAAGAAGTTGAAAGGAATGCTGCAACCTCTACCTAATGACAGAGGACCTTCTGGCCATCACCACAGAGTATTATTATTATTATTATTATTATTATTATTATTATTATTATCATCATCACTGGAAAAACTTGTATCAACATTATATCACCCCAGATGGGACTCGAACCCACAATTCCTGGCTTATGCCTTAAGCATTAGTGCATACTTTGAGTCACCTCTGACTTAAAATCTCCTTACAAAATGAGATACAAAGCATGGAGATGTTAAAAGCAAGCAGCTCAGAACGGGTACAGTCAGCCAGCACGACGAGCACACTATGACTTTCTAGCACCAAATCCTGTGACAATAATTAGATATTTATAAAATCATGCAAATGCTCCCAGAACTATTACCACAAACTGTAAAGTGTTAAAGTGCCCCCTTTTGTGAGATACGAACCACTGGTATCTGCTGCCTAAAATGAATGGATCCTCAACAAATGATATCTGACACACAGCATCACATGGTTGGGACTCAGAATCACCATACAAGCTTTGAAACAAAACTGGACTTCTTCACCCTGCAAATAAAGAAACTATTGGTTAATAGCAACTATTAGCTTGATTTATGTAGTTAGAATTCTGAAGACCTTAAAATGCAGTGGCTTATAGGTTCATAGGTTTATACTAGGCTAACAACCACCACGTCTTTACAAGCCTAACCATGCCCCAACCCTAGTTTTGTCTCAGAGTTCCTTGGACACCTATATGGTTGAGTATAGGTTCATAGGTTCATACTAGGCTATCTCCCATAGGGCATTTATAAGCCTAGCCAGAGTGTGTTTGGCATTAAGCCACCCATTTTAAATTAATTTTGCTATGCCCTTTTTCAAGGTTAGTATACTGTGCCTCTGTCTAACAGTGACACAGAAGTGATACCTGGGGTAAACCTACGATCTCCCATCCACTCATCAAGATTCCTCTTGAAGAGAGTCAATGAGGACTCTGCCTAACCTGGACTGGCATTTTATTCCAGAGTGAAGGGAGCCTCTGGGTTATGAATCGGTCCCTCCAGCATGTCCTATTTATTTCAGTGCTGAGGTTCAAGTCTCTCGGCCAGCGTGGCTCGATGGGATTTGGATTTTCTGAGGTGCAGCATGTCCATTAATTCCGGGTTGGACATGGCTTTATACGTCAGGCACAGATCGCCTCTGAGCAGGCGGTATGCCACTGAGTAGAGCTGGAGTTTCTTTAACCAGGCAGCATATGGCATCTGTTTGAGCCCTTTGATCCTCTTGGTGAGGTACTTTTGGGGTCTTTCCAATTGCTGCAGGTGTCTGGTAAGGTACATCCCAAAAGGGGCATTGTACTCAATTATGGGCCTGATGAAGGATGAGTAAAGAGGCATGATGACCTCCCTGATCTAGATGTGAATCCCTTCATGATTAGGTGGGCTATATAAAATGTTTTTCTAACCACTTTGGCCACGTGGTTGTCAAATTAGAGATTGCTATCAACTTGGGTCCCCAGGTCCCTAATTACTTCTTCTGTACTTAATGGATTACCACCTATGTTGTAATTTGTGGGCACTTTGCTTTTGCCAAAGGGGATGACTATACACTTTTTGGCATTTAGCTTGAGGCCATGGCTCTGGCACCAGTTGTCTGTTTCTATGAGGCCCTTTTGGAGGATGCTTGTGTCGGCTGGAGAGTCAATTATAGTGCCCAGTTTGCAGTCATCTGCGAACTTGGTCAGCCACAGTCCTTCCGTGTTGGCCTGTACCTCCGAGAAATATATACCGAACAAGAGAGGTCCCAGGACTGAGCCTTGTGGGATGCCACTTGTAACTGGTTTGGAGTTTTACATGGCTCCAGGAATTCTAACCATGTGGGTTCTGTCCTTGAGCCAGTTTGCAACCCATCTAGTGACATAGGGGTTTATATTTAAGCTGGTGAGCTTATCTATAATGCCCGAGTGGGGTATTGTATCGAAGGCTTTTGCGAGGTCCAGGTAGGCTGTGTGGACCACCTTCCCTCACAATGGCCTTGGTGACTGTTTCAAAGAAATCGACCAGGTTTAAGAGGCAGGATCTGGCCTTAACAAAGCCGAACTGGGTAGGATCCAGTGTCTGTAGGTCCCCAATATCTTTATTTATGAGGTCCATGATGATCCTTTCCATAGCTTTGCAGACCAAGCTAGTCAGGCTTATGGGGCGATAGTTTCCAGGATCTGTTGAGGCACCACCTTTGTGGAGAGGGACCATTGTTGCTGTACGCCACTCTTTGGGTACATATCCTGTAGCAAGGCTGAGATTGAACAGTAGTTTTATGTTTGGGTTTAGCTCTTCTTGAAGTTCATGTAGGGCCTTGGCCGGGACACCGTCTGGTCCCATTGATGCTGTGTTTTTGCAGTCACGTCCCATTCTAAACCCTTTGGGGTAACCACTCTTACCCACTGACCTTTGCCTTCTTAATCCATTCTGGATTTAGCCACATAAACCCAAGTGTCCTCCCCAAGCAAATGTACATGCTCCAGTGGCAAAACTGTCCGTTGACCTTTCTTCTTGTTTGGTTGAACAATTTCAGACCACCTAAATTCCCCACAAAAAGGCAGCCCTAAATAATGCTACCTCGTAAGAAGAAAAACAAATATATGAAACAGCAAGCCACAGTTTACATAATACAGCTGGACCTATGGGGTACCTCTTATCAAGCCTCTTTGGTGTTTGTTTCCACCATCCCTTAAACATTGTCTATACTTGAAATGTGTTAGTTAAATCCTTCAAACCCACAGCCTGATGAAACCAATTCAAGGCTGACAATGTGCTTCTCGCCCTTCCCAAAGTCCATCCTCTTTCTTTCATTACTAAAATGTAGGCCCTGATTTGGTAAGGTGGAATTGGCCATACTTGTTTCCAGCCTCTGGATAATCTGGTCTGCAAAAATTGCTGTATGCATTTATTGTACCTTTCCTTGTTCTTCCACTGAGGTCATTACACATTAGCTACCATTCTCGTCTGCCCATAAAGCCCATAAATGGTCTCGTCGGAGAGAAGATTTCGCATTTGGAGCCAGAACCAGAATCGGGTCCACTGCAAATGAGAAAGGGAGTCTGCTAATGAGTTATCAATGCCTGGAATGTGTTGTGCCTTCACTGTGACATTTAATGTTAAGCACTTAAAAGTAAAATATCTCATCATCCTGCCTACCACCCCCTTACCCCCCCAGCTGATTATTGACTATGTGCACTACACTATTGTCCGAGCAAAGCCAACCCACTCTATCTTTCATTTGCACACCCCGTATTTCCAATGCAACCAACACTGGGAAAAATTCCATCTCTGCAATTGAAATGTTTAATGTACTTTCCACCTGAGATGGCCATGCCGCACTGAGACACTGATCTTGAAAACAACCCCCAAAGCCAATTCCCCCCTGCTGCATCTGTAAACAACTGAAGCAGTAGTTGGTTGTCTCTCTCCTGCCAAACTTCTGTCCCATTGTAATCTGATAAAAAACTCAGCCACACACCTAAATCCTCCTTCATGCCCTGTGAGGCCCTAATCTGGTGGTGTGGCTTTGTGCACCCTGACTCTTTAGCTGCCAAATGCCTCATAAATGAACATCTCACAGGGATCACTTTGCATGCGAAGTTCATCAGCCCTATTAATTCTTGGTCCTGTGTACCCCTTAAAGGGATGTGGCATGCAAAATTTTATTCTGGGGAGCTGGGAAATTAAACATACCTTGTCCGCGCAGTTTATCTTCCGGATGCCATGCACTGATGCCTAAATTTACATTGTAATTGATTCCAGTAATGGCCAGGTGAATTAACTTATTGAAATTAAGTATACATACATATACACATATGTATGTACATATATACATACATACTTATAAACACAAAGCTATATAATACATGCATACATATATAAATACATATACAGAAATATCCATACATATATGTACATATTTTACCCACACACACACACACACACACACACACACACACACACACACACACACACACACACACACACACACACACACACACACACATATATATATTATACGCACACACCATATTCATACCTATATCTATACATATATATTGAAAATATATAACATGTATATACATATGCATACATATACCCATATATACACCTACGCCTATACACACACATGCACACACATATATATATATAGAGAGAGAGAGCTATACACATGCATAAATACACACACACACACACACACACACACACACATATACATACACAAATACACACACATATACATACATCTATACACATACACACAGTATATATATATATATATATATATATATATATATATATATATATATATATATATATATATATATGTGCATGCACACCCATATGCACTTTTATATAAATGCTCCTTGTATTTAGACATTAGATGCAGCATTAGGGTTTGCTTGTCTACATATCTGCTACCATACACACTGAAATGTCATTTATTTGTTTTAACCACTTTGTTTTGTGCCAACATTTATTCATCTGGTTGCTAATAACAAGGTGAGGTAAAGTCATCAGAGTGTATATACCCCTGACCCATCTTCCTGAATGTCTCCAAATAGAAATCTGCAGAATAATGCAAAATGATTAAAAAATGTTGACAATCTGTCTTAACATGCTGTTACTGAGTAGCAATTTACTACACAACAACCTAAACCATATAACCTGCATGACAACACTGCATAATAACACCATGTGACTACCACACCCAACACCTGAAGTGAATTCTAGCGTGACTCTTTTTTTTTTTTTTTTAATACTCAGAAGATGCACACTGTCACAGCATCTAATGTCCTCTAACAACTTTAAGTGCATTTCAATAATATTTACAAATTTATTTGGTTTTGACCAGAATTCTTAAACCAAGAAGTTGAAAGGAATGCTGCAACCTCTACCTAATGATAGAGGACCTTCTGGCCATCACCACAGAGTATTATTATTATTATTATTATTATTATTATTATTATTATTATTATTATTATTATCATCATCATCACTGGAAAAACTTGTATCAACATTATATCACCCCAGATGGGACTCAAATCCACAATTCCTGGCTTATGCCTTAAGCATTAGCGCATACTTTGAGACACCTCTGACTTAAAATCTCCTTACAAAATGAGATACAAAGCATGGAGATGTTAAAAGCAAGCAGCTCAGAACGGGAACAGCCAGCACAATGAGCACACCATGACTTTCTAGCACCAAATCCTGTGACAATAATTAGATATTTATAAAATCATGCAAATGCTCCCAGAACTATTACCACAAATTGTAAAGTGTTAAAGTGCCCCCTTTTGTGAGATACTAACCACTGTTATCTGCTGCCTAAAAAGAATGGATCCTCAACAAATGATATCTGACACACAGCATCACATGGTTGGGACTCAGAATCATCATACAAGCTTTGAAACAAAACTGGACTTCTTCACCCTGCAAATAAAGAAACTATTGGTTAATAGCAACTATTAGCTTGATTTATGTAGTTAGAATTCTGAAGACCTTAAAATGCAGTGGCTTATAGGTTCATAGGTTTATACTAGGCTAACAACCACCACAGTCTTTACAAGCCTAACCATGCCCCCACCCTAGTTTTGTCCGAGAGTTCCTTGGACACCTATATGGTTGAGTATAGGTTCATAGGTTCATACTAGGCTATCTGCCCTAGGGCATTTATAAGCCTAGCCAGAGTGTGTTTGGCATTCGCCACCCATTTTAAATTAATTTTGCTATGCCCTTTTTCAAGGTTAGTATACTGTGCCTCTGTCTAACAGTGACACAGAAGTGATACCTGGGGTAAACCTACGATCTCCCATCCACTCATCAAGATTCCTCTTGAAGAGAGTCAATGAGGGACTCTGCCTAACCTGGACTGGGATTTTATTCCAGAGTGAAGGGAGCCTCTGGGTTATGAATCTGTCCCTCCAGCATGTCCTATTTATTTCAGTGCTGAGGTTCAAGTCTCTCGGAGCCAGTAGCTCGATGGGATTTGGATTTTCTGAGGTGCAGCATGTCCATTAATTCGGTTGGACATGGCTTTATACGCCAGGCACAGATCGCCTCTGAGCAGGCGGTATGCCACTGAGTAGAGCTGGAGTTTCTTTAACCAGGCAGCATATGGCATCTGTTTGAGCCCTTTGATCCTCTTGGTGAGGTACTTTTGGGGTCTTTCCAATTGCTGCAGGTGTCTGGTAAGGTACATCCCAAAAGGGGCATTGTACTCAATTATGGGCCTGATGAAGGATGAGTAAAGAGGCATGATGACCTCCCCTGATCTAGATGTGAATCCCTTCATGATTAGGTGGGCTATATAAAATGTTTTTCTAACCACTTTGGCCACGTGGTTGTCAAATTAGAGATTGCTATCAACTTGGGTCCCCAGGTCCCTAATTACTTCTTCTGTACTTAATGGATTACCACCTATGTTGTAATTTGTGGGCACTTTGCTTTTGCCAAAGGGGATGACTATACACTTTTTGGCATTTAGCTTGAGGCCATGGCTCTGGCACCAGTTGTCTGTTTCTATGAGGCCCTTTTGGAGGATGCTTGTGTCGGCTGGAGAGTCAATTATGGTGCCCAGTTTGCAGTCATCTGCGAACTTGGTCAGCCACAGTCCTTCCATGTTGGCCTGTACCTCAGAAATATATACCAACAAGAGAGGTCCCAGGACTGAGCCTTGTGGGATGCCACTTGTAACTGGTTTGGAGTTTTACATGGCTCCAGGAATTCTAACCATGTGGGTTCTGTCCTTGAGCCAGTTTGCAACCCATCTAGTGACATAGGGTTTATATTTAAGCTGGTGAGCTTATCTATAATGCCCGAGTGGGGTATTGTATCGAAGGCTTTCACGAGGTCCAGGTAGGCTGTGTGGACCACCTTCCCCTCGTCAATGGCCTTGGTGACTGTTTCAAAGAAATCGACCAGGTTTAAGAGGCAGGATCTGGCCTTAACAAAGCCGAACTGGGTAGGATCCAGTGTCTGTAGGTCCCCAATATCTTTATTTATGAGGTCCATGATGATCCTTTCCATAGCTTTGCAGACCAAGCTAGTCAGGCTTATGGGGCGATAGTTTCCAGGATCTGTTGAGGCACCACCTTTGTGGAGAGGGACCATTGTTGCTGTACGCCACTCTTTGGGTACATATCCTGTAGCAAGGCTGAGATTGAACAGTAGTTTTATGTTTGGGTTTAGCTCTTCTTGAAGTTCATGTAGGACGCAGCCCGGGACACCGTCTGGTCCCATTGATGCTGTGTTTTTTGCTTTGGAGAGGGAGGCTCTTACCTGAGCATCTGAGATGTCAGGGGGGACAGCACTCTGCTAGGATAGATAGTTGCCCTTTTGGTGGGGGGGTGGAGTTTGCGCTGAACCTGTCAGCTAGGATGTTGGCAATGTTTGTGGGTTCAGTGTATTTTTTGTCATTTTGGACTAATTCTGAGCATATCTGGGAATTCCCACCCAGGTTCCTAACATAACTAAAGAAAGCCTTATGATTATCCTTAGTGTCCTGTGCAATTTTTCTCTCGAAGTTGGTCTTAGACAATTTTATGAGTGCCCGTAGCTTTTTGCTAATACTGATCAGAGATGCCTTCCCTTTTTGGGATTTTGCTCTATCATGTAGTAGCTTCCTCCTTCTGTTGTATAGTTTGTTTATAGCTGGGGTCCACCAGACAGGACGTCTGCCTTTGGAGGATTGGGTCTTGGTTTTATTTGGGATTGCATGATCCATGCATTCCTGAAGGTGTTCATAGAATGTGTTTATAAAGGATTCTGTGGTCTGGGCAGTATTTTCCACAGGCCTGGGGCTTTGAAGGATTCCACCTCGGTTTTGAGGAGTGTGCAATTTGCTTTAGAGAAGTTTTTCACTGTGGTTTTCTGGGCAGGGGGTGGGGTCGGGATGTGAATATCCAGTGAGATTAGTTTATGGTCTGATCTTACCAGTGAGGGATACACTTCTGGTCTGGAGCATAGAGTCCCCATGTTAGTGATGATCAGGTCCAGTATGTTTTCCCCTCTTGTGGGAGTGGTAACAAGTTGTTCCATAGCATTTGAGTTTATAAATTCTAGGAACCTTTGGGCTAGGGTGTTGGAGCTAGAGTAATGCTCCCAGTCTATGTTTGGGTAGTTGAAGTCGCCCAATATAATGGTGTTTGGAGAGACCTTCATATTTTCCAGTGTTCTCAGGAAGGTTGAATGGGGTTCTTGGGTTTGGGAGGGTGGTCTGTAGCAGGCTATAAACTGGAAGGCAGTTTTACCCACTGTTAGTTGCACATGGATAGTCTCTGATGCTTTGTGCTGTGCCACCAACCTGGAGATGTGGGTATCTTTGACGAATATTGATACTCACCCTCCTTTTGTGGTTCGGTCCAAGTTTTGGGGCTGAAAAGCATGGTATGAGGTATAACCTGGTAGTGCTGGGGTGATCTCGGGAGCCTTGAACCAGGTTTCTGTTACTGCACAGATATCGATGTTCTCCATGCTAAGGAGAGTTTTGAGTGCGTGCATCTTGAGGTTTAGACTTCTGGCATTGAGTAGCATTACTCTTAGTTTCTTATCCCTTGTGATACCTACGGAGGTGGGTTTGTCTTTTGAGCCTTGCCTGGGGGTAGCAAGAGCCTTTGCCAATATATGTTAGTAAAGAGGTAGCTAAGGGTTATGTGGAGGTATATCAGTTGGGGATTTATTTACTTAGTCATTCTCTGTCCAACAGAGACATGGAGGCCAGACTGGGGGGGGGGGGGGCAATTTCCGACTTCCCATCCAATGATCAACAGATTGGAGTGTTATTAATATTTTTATTAACTTTATGTTATGTATTTATTTTTATTTTTATTATTATTAACATCTTCACATGCCTCCAGATTTCTAAGTAATTCTGGAATACTCAAAATGATCATTTACCTCTTTCTACTGGACTAAGCTTTCTTGTTTGTATTGCTGAATTCTTGCCACCCAACTGATGTGGATATCTAAAGGCAAGGCAGTGCATTTGCACATCTATCAATTTACAAAAATATGTGAGCTAACAAAGTGACTGTAAGGAAGTTTTGCAACTCAAGGGCCTTTACAGTGCCCCAAAATTACTAAGGTTTTACTAAGGCTTTAAAGCATTCCTCCCAAGAACTGTTAAGTGAAATGCCATAAAACTTCCCCCTCTTTCCCTTTGTAAGTGCATAGTGCTATCTGATCTGTTTTGTCTCCACTAAACCTACCTCTATAAAACCTAATTACACTGCAGGAAGAGGGGGATGAGAAAACCTTCTGCTTGCAGCAAATGCAAGCTAGTTTTTCTTCTCTTGCAAACTTTACAGCCATGGGTTAAGATCCTAATTTTAATTAGCAGCTAAAATGAAACCTTTGCCTATTTAGAAATAATCCCACTTTCTCAAACAGGAAAATGCTTTAAATATATTTTCTGTTCTACCAAGCCACTTTACAGTGATGACTAATATCCTAACTAAATATTACCAACAAATCAAAGCTTTGACCTCATATGAAATATTCCAACCTTTCCTGAAGAAATTCTGTGCACTGACCCATTACCTCCGCCACCTTTCTGCCCATCTTCTTTTTCTTCTTCCTTAAAGAAAGTAACACCACTAAAATTGAAATGGTTACAATATTCTGTTACTTAGCCATAGAATCCCAGCCAACCAACTGCTCTTTACTCCATCAAGGTTTAGTAATGTGCTAGTTAGCAGGTAAAATAAACAACAAATAAATTCACAGGGTTATCAAATGTAGGCATGAGCTTTGCGGTCCTGAACAAAAGAGTTTCCACTTTTTGCCATACCTTTCTATCCACAGTTACCCATTGTATTCATTTACAACTGGCAAATGGCTGTAAATTCCATATGACCCACTCAGCTGAATTATGTAGTATTATTATTTTTATTATTAATTTCATTTTACTTCCTAAGAAATTAACCAGACATGATTTACTTGCATTAAGCACAAGTTTATGGTGTATTAAGCATATAAGCAGGCCCCAACTCACCAGCCTTGCCATGTGATTCTTCACTAACCCCACCCATCTAATTCATTGCAGGCCACAACTATTGTTTGCTATATTGCTAAGAAAAAAATTTCACCTTTTACTAAAACCTTTTGCATCTCATTCTTAAATCCCAGGCCACACTTAGACATGTGTGCCTTTGTTTCCTGCCTTAAGTGAGCCTTAATCCCATAGTAAACCGTACTTGAAGTATTAATTTAAACCTATTCTGTCATTTAAATTTAGTCTGATACCTTCAAGTACATACTTTACCTTCTAGCCTGCTTGTAACCTAATCTCCAGGCATTTAAAATATAACTGATTTGAATTACAAGATTACACAAACTAAAGCCATTACATCAAATAGTAACTTAAAAATCTGCATACATGCTCTTAAACCAAAATGTCTTTAAACGTCAGCAATTACATAACTAGCCTTTTTTTCTGATACAAAATCATTGTCCCATGTAAAATAAAATAGTTTAAGGCAAACTGCCCTCAATTATTTCTGATCCACTCCAAAGGCTCTACCTTGTTGCTGCTTTCCGGCCTCAGCTCCCAGATCCTACCATGTGGCTACCTATAGGCCTCAACTCACAGGCCAGGCCCCAAGTGGCTACCTGCAAGCCTCATCTCACAGGACCTGCCATGTGGCTACCTGCAGGCCTCAGTTTCCAGTCCTTGTCATGTGGCTAACTGCAGGCCACAGTTCCCAGGCCCTGTCATGTGGCTAATTGCAAGCCTCAGTTCCTAGGCTCTACCCTGTGGCTAACTGCAGGCTTAATCTCACAGGCCCTGCCATGAGACTAACTGTAGGCCTCAGCTGCTTGCAACTAAGCCTCAACCATATCACCCCCTTGTATATACATTTTTTTAAAGCTTGTACAGCACTTCCTGTGTCTCATGTATAACCCCAGGACTTCCAAGGGGCATGTGCCCTAGTTATTTCTCTTTTTTTTTTAACTATGCTTTAATTCAGTCAGTGCCAGTCCTTGGTTAACTACTTACAAACCCCTTCTGGAGTTCTAATTTTCACTTGATACCTTACAAGTACAACCTTAATTCCTACCCTTGCTTGTAGCATCAAAATACAGGCCTGCAAAACAAAATCCAATTATAACACACCAAATCAATTCAACATTACCCCTGCTTATCTGCTGAAAAAACTGCTTGCATGCCTTTAAGCATAATACCCTAAGATTTCTACACTATTAACTAAACATAGTACAGATTATACAGAAAGTGGTGGCAGGGGAAAGTGTAGTTAGGCAGCATAGGATGGTGGTTTGTAGGATGACATTGGTGATCAAGAAGAGGAGGATGAGTGTGAGGGCAGCACCAAGGATCAAATGGTGGAAATTGAAAAATGCTAACTGTGAGGTGATGTTCAGGGAAGAGTTAAGACAGGCACTGGGTGGCAGTGAAGAGTTACCGAATAGCTGGGTAACTGCAGCAGAGCTAGTAAGAGAGATGGCTAGAAAGATGCTTGGTGTGACATCTGGAAAGAGGAAGGAGGACAAGGAGACCTGGTGGTGGAATGAAGAAGTACAGGAGAGTATACAGATAAAGAGGTTGGTGAAGAAGAAGTAGGATTGTCAGAGAAATAAAGAAAGTAGACAAGAGTATAAGGAGATGAGGTGCATGGCAAAGAGAGAGGTGGCGAAGGCTAAGGATAAGGTGTATGACAAGTTGTATAAAAGGTTGGACAACAGGGAGGGAGAAAAGGACCTGGCTAGACAGAGGGACCGAGCTAGTAAAGATGTGCAGCAGGTAAGGGTGATAAAGGATAATGAGGGAAACATACTCACAAGCAAGGAGAGTGTGTTGAGCAGATGAAAAGAGTACTTTGAGGGTCTGATGAATGAAGAGAATGAGAGGGAGAGAAGGTTGGATGATGTGCGGATAGTGAATCATGAAGTGCAGTGGATTAGCAAGGAGGAAATGAGGAAATAAGGATAGCTATGAAGAGGATGAAGAACGGAAAGGCTGTTGGTCCAGATGACATACCTGTGGAAGCATGGAGGTGTTTAGGTGAAATGGCAGTGGAGTTTTTAACTAGATTGTTTAATGAAATCTTGGAAAGTGAGAGGATGCCTGAGGAATGGAAAAAAAGTGTTTTGGTACCGATTTTTCAGAATAAGGGTGATGTGCAGAGCTGTAGTAACTACAGAGGGATTAAATTGATCAGTCACAGCATGAAGTTATGGGAAAGAGTAGTGGAAGCTAGGTTAAGAAGGGAGGTGATGATTAGTGATCAGCATTATGGTTTCATGCCAGGAAAGAGCACTACTGATGCAATGTTTGCTTTGAGAGTGTTGATGGAAAAGTACAGAGAATGTCAGAAGGAGTTGCATTGTGTCTTTGTGGATTTAGAGAAAGCATATGACAGGGTGCCTAGAGAGGAGTTGTGGTATTGTATGAGGAAGTCGGGAGTGTCAGAGAAGTATGTAAGAGTGGTACAGGATATGTACGAGGATAGTGTGACAGCGGTGAGGTCTGCAGTGGGAGTGATGGATGTGTTTAAGGTGGAGGTGGGATTATATCAAGGTTCAGCTCTGATCCCTTTCTTATTTGTAATGGTGATGGACAGGTTGACAGATGAGATGAGACAAGAGTCCCCGTGGACTATGATATTCGCAGATGACATTGTGATGTGTAGTGAGAGTAGGGAACAGGTGGAGGAGACCCTGGAGACATGGAGATATGCTCCAGAGAGAAGAGGAATGAAGGTCAGCAGGACTAAGACAGAATATATGTGTGTGAATGAGAGGGAGGATAGAGGAATGGTGAGGATGCAGGGAGTAGAGGTGGTGAAGGTGGATGAGTTTAAATACTTGGGAACAACAGTTCAGAGTTATGGTGAGTGTGGAAGAGAGGTGAATAAGAGAGTACAGGCAGGATGGAGTGGGTGGAGAAGAGTGTCAAGAGTGATTTGTGACAGACGAGTACCAGTAAGAGTGAAAGGGAAGGTCTACAAGAGGATAGTGAGACCAGCTATGTTGTATGGGTTGGAGACAGTGGCAGTAACAAAAAGGCAGGAGTCAAAACTTGACGTGGCAGAGTTGAAGATGTTAAGATTTGCACTGGGTGTGACAAGGATGGACAGGATTAGGAATAAGTATATTAGGGGGTCAGCCCAGGTTGGAAGGTTTGGAGACAAAGCCAGAGAGGCAAGATTACATTGGTTTGGGCATGTGCTGAGGAGGGATGCAGAGTATATTGGGGAAAAAATGCTAAAGATGAAGCTGCCAGGTAACAGGAAAAGAGGAAGGCCTAAGATAAGGTTTATGGATGTGATGAGAAAGGACATGCAGGTGGTTGGTGTGACAGAGCAAGATGCAGAGGACAGGAAGAAATGGAAACAGTTGATCTGCTGTGGCGACCCCTGACGGGAGCAGCCGAAAGAAGAAGAAGAGTACAGATTATACAGATAAATGCCACTAAAGCCTGTGATTAAATCAAAAACAAACAAAAGGCCCCTACCTTGTTCTTAGATCACCCACGTAGTTAAATACAAACCAGTAATCCACAGATAAGCTGATCATACAAGTTGCCAAAATGACTGATTTGCTTTTTTACCAGCCCTTTCAATCCTTCTCCTGGACAGCCCAGCCCACCTCAGCCCTCCTACCTATCCTAACCCTACCTGTTCTCCACCTCCCCCCTCCCCTCACTGAAACCTGAGTCTGAGCTGACCTGCCTCGGACAAATGGCGGCTTGCTGCTATTTAGCTTGCCAGCCATAGTTTCTTTATCTTTCTGTCTTTGTTTTGTAATCTGATACAGTTTATTTGTGCCAGCTGCTGAGGCACTTCCCTGAATCTGGTAGACAGCTTCTAACACATTGTTCTTAGCTATTACAGTAGCTCTCTTAGCCTGTTTGTTAACCAACCAGTATTCCTTCTTAGCCCAGTTCATTTTTTCTATCTCCCACTTTTTCCAGCACTCCTTCTTTCTTTTAATAAAGTAGCTTGATAAAGAAATGCTTTCCTTCAGCACTGACCTGTGAGTAAACAAACACCCATGTGGTAAAGATAAACAGGCATGCTTGATAAAGCCAAAGCATAGATAATACGGTAGACTTTTCATGTTATCTTGAAGTAAACCCTTTTAAGTATGGGAAAATACATTTAGTAACAAGGCATTACTTGTGTCCTGTGAAAATGCAAAGTGTGCAGGTACTCTGTCCTTGTGGTATCCCTAGTAAGTTTGCAGATATAGGAGATCCATGAACAAATGCATGAATACCATTAGAAAAGGACACATAAATGCAGGTGCTTTGAGAGCACTACAAATAAATTAGCAAACAAATAAATATAATTTTGCATGTGTTTTTGTGTAGAGGTAAAGTTCATAGTTGCACTGCATAACTTTTGATACAGCTAGCAAAATGTTACACAAAGATGCTGCAGCTAACTTTTTGTTACACAGGTTTTTGAGTGATTCAGTCTGATAATAACTAGTTAATATAATGAAAAACATGTATTCACACTATTTAGAAACTGTGCAATATGCTATAGATCATCACCCCATGCACACATAATCATAGTTCTGAAAGATTAGATCATTTCCATAAATTAAATTTGTCTGTTCATAGAAGAAAAAAATGTAATTCGTCAATACACAGTATTAATATACAGACCTTGGGACCTCAACTAGAGTGTCTTCCAAAAGACCTTAGTCGTTGATCAGTCAAAAGGAGCAGCTGCAGGTGGGGATGGACCAATCAAAAGGGTCAGTGGCAGTTGGGGATGGACAAATCAAAAGGATTAGTAACAGGCGAGGATGGACCAATCAAAAGGATTAGTAGCAGGTGGGAATGTAGGACTTTTTCTGGTATTATCTTTAAGGTATTATTTGACTCTAAAGAGTGTGTCTAGCTTATGGTGGGTGTTTCTACTGCTTGTTTTGTGGGATGATCACATTTTAAGCTTTTATTGACAGTGAATTGTCAAAACATAATTTGACTTATTAATACTATGTTGGTGTTGTTAGAAGAAGTGATTTGAAATTATTTTTGTAGTCATTTGAATGCTTTGGGGGTAAATAGGAACATTTTTTCATTGTTAAGGAGCAGCTGTATATCAGATGTTGCAAAAGAACTGTGGGGAAAAAAGGCACAGAAATATATCACTAGCAAAGTACAAATTAAACTTTATACATGAATGAATAACCCTTGTAAATTCATCAGCAAAGATGTAAATTAGCCTTGCATGTTCAGTTTCTTAAAAATAAGTTTTGTTTTAAAATGTGATACCTATGCAAGTTCTCATTTAAGGTTAGTCCACTTGAATGCACAATAACTAACGTGGAAGGATTCAGTACAATTTTTAAGATGTTATTTTTGAATAATTTCTATATTCATTTTAAATAAATTTATTGCAGCTTGTGTTACACAACAGAAAATAGTCCTGTATATAGAATATGTGTATGTTTGTCTGATACTTCATCAAAGAGTTGACAGTTCTTTTGCTTGCATTGCTTACTGTGACTTGAATTATTTTTCTCCACTGGTCTGTGTGGACTAGTCAAAATGTAACACTAGTAGCAGAGGCTGCTCCACTTTGAGTGATAACTGCTCATATTTTCACTCTCATTGGTAAATGAATATGTGAAAGCTGATCTTCATTAAAAGAGAATTAATATTTAACTTACACAGCAAATCTGCAATGGTTCACATTTTATACTGTCTTGTGTAATGCACTGCTTTAGCCATTGAAAGACTACTGTGTCTAATGAATGGATGAGAAATGATTAATGCCATTGATAGCATTAAAGAAGAGTGGGAATTGAACCTCAGACACTTGGAGTGCGTTACATCCTGCTATTTGTACTGCCTTCAGAATAAATGAATGAATACAAAACTGCATTATAAAGATTTTTTGGGGATTTTTACAGTTCAAGAAATAACCAACCTCCTAGTGATAATGAGGTGGTGTGGCCATTATTTACCCCAACACCCTCAATATTTCTCTCTACAAAGGCCACATCCTTCAGTTCCAAAATGCCAAAACATGGATTTTCTTTTTAGAAATTAACCACTCAAAAAAAAAGTTTGTATCATTGTCTTATACATCCCACCTGGAAACAACATTCCAACTGTAGAAGATATTCTATCTTGACTCTCCCTTACCATAAAAAAATGAAACAATTATTCTTGGGGACATGAATATTGACTGGTCTTCTATATCTTTCAACCAGGCATCTTCCAGCATAAAACTATTCCATTTCACTCAACTTATCACTAATGCTACTAGGTACAATAACAGAACAAATGAAGGATCCATCCTAGACTGAATTCTAGTCTCAGATCCTTTCAATACATAACTTCTGGCACTATGTCCAATTCTATTAGTGACCATCTCCCTGCATATATAATCTGAGCCTGCTCATCCTACACGAAAAAAACATAATATTAAACTAGTCCAAGACCTGTCTTAATTTAACCCCATTACTTTTAACAGTATCCTGAAAAGCATTAACTGGAGTATCCTTAAAACTCTTCCCATGGATGACACTTTGCTCCACTTCAATAGTTCCTTTCTAAAAATATTAGAAAGCCTAGCCCTTTAAGAACCAAAAGAACTAAAATTAGTAATGCCCCTTGGCTAACAAAAGCAACAAAAGAAATCATGATGAATAGGGACAAAGCATGGAAAGTTTGACTTAAATCTAAGAATACATCCAACCTTATTCATTATAAATAGCTCCATGATCAAGCTAAGAAATACATCTTGAAAGACAAACAGCACTACTTCTGGAACCAGCAAATTAATAGAAAAAGTAACTCTAAATCTTTCTGGTCTTCTATCAATAATCTCCTTAACTATGGCACCAAATCCAATCCCTGCCCACACTTCAACTAACATCATGAACTAATAGCTAGTATTATCGCTACCTTTTCCCTTCCTCTCCCAAGCAACACCTCTTCTTCTTCACCTTCCAATCCACTACCTCATAACTTTCCCAACAATTTATGTTCCACATATCATTCCTCTGCTTCCACTGACACTCCCTTGCCAAACAGCACACAACTGACTTCTCAGCCACATTTCAATCTCTCACCTATCCCTACCTCTTATATCAAAAAACTTCTTCTAAAGCTAATGCCTTGCTCTAACTCTGCTGACAGAATCCCTGCCAAGTTCCTCAAGCTTGCTGCAGACTCAGTGACCTATCCCATTAGCATTCTGATAAACAGATCCATCATAGAATCTTATGTCCCCAGCCTCTGGAAAAAGCCATAATACAACCACTTCATAAAGGTGGACCCTCAGCCAATACCTCCAATTTCCAACCCATTGCTATACTTTCCCCTGTCTCTAAAATTCTAGAAAAATGTGTTCAAAAACAACTATTCAACTACCTCGACCTATAAAATTCTCTACCCTGCTCATCACGAGTTCTATCTAGGACATAGCACATCCACTGCACTTTTATCCTTCCTAGACACGGTTACCAAAGCCCGAGACTCAGGAAACATTGTATCAGCTCTTTCTTGGACTTCTCAAAAGCATTTGATCCTATATCTCACTCTATCCTTCTCTCCCAGTTTGCCAGTCTCTTAACTGGTTCAAAGCTACCTCTCTAACAGAGAGCATGAGCTAAATGGCAGAACACCATTTCTTCTTACATTCACAACCCTACAGGTGTACCCAAGGCTCAATTTTAGGCCCTCTTCTGTTTAATATTATTATTAATAATCTCTACCTAGCTATCCAACAGGGTGCTGTAGTACAGTATGCAGATAACTCCACTATAGTCTGCTCTGCCCACAACTCAAACATACTTAAGCAAATCACCCAAGCTGCATTTTTCCTGTAGAAATCTGGCTTCACAAAAATCACCTATCTCTAAATCCCCCCAAAATAACAAACTTATGATCTTTACTCCCAAGAGAAATTCTCCCATCGTTAAAGCTGATTTCAAAATATTCTCTCTTAATGCCACTAAAATTGAATTAGTAACCTACACTAAGCTATTAGGAGTAATTATTGATGAAAACCTCAAATTCAATCTTCATATTCAAAACAGTATAAGTAAGACCCACAAAAAAATGGCGCTACTCTACAGACATAATAAGTTCCTCTCCCTCCCTTCTAAACAAGCATTAGCACTATCCTACCCTCTGCCTTTGATAACTTATGATGGTTCCCTATTAACTAACCTGCAGTCTTCTCTGAAAGCAAAATTAGAATCATGCTACAACAAGATTGCTAAATTTGCCACAAATAGTCACCATTCATCTCATCATTGCATTGCCCTAAAACAATTACAATGGCTTGAATTCCCCCACTATCTACTCCTCCTCTAGCTGACAACCACTCATAAACTGATATATAAGCCCCAAGACTGTCCTTCTCTCAGGTCCTTATTCTCCCTTTACCCTCCAGCTCGGCCTCTATGTTCTGAACACCAATATCTTCTCCAAATACACAAATCCAAACTTCCTGCAGGCCAACTTTTATACTCCTGGAAATTTTCCAAAATATGGAATAACCTTCCAGCATCCATCTGCTTACAACCTTCCCTTCTAACTTCAAAAGTGCGCTGTACAACCATTTCTTCTTCAACTGGACATGTAACTGCACATTTCCTACCTCAGCCATCACTTAACTTAATCTACTAATTATACCCCATATCTATTTCTAGCTTTTCCTAAATACCTGTTGTTTTTCCCCACCTTTATCTCCCCTTCTCCACATTCCACTTTCCCCTCTATTTGCTCATCTTCCTTCTCACCTATCTTTTTTGTCCTTTTACTTTCACTCTTCCCCCTCGTACCCCTTCTTTTGTTTCTCCTTTGTATTTTCCCTACCCCATGTCGTTATAACTTATACCTGTTTGCCTCTCTCACTAACTTATCTGCTTTTACTTGTTCTAATTTACTGCCTCAAAGCACATACTTTTTTCTTCTGCATATATCTGTTTAATTCAGAATCCTTTGAAATATAAGTACTATTTTCAAGTTTTTATTATGCCTCTGTATTATAGGTTCATAGGTTCATAGGTTCATACTAGGCTATCTGCCCTAGGACATTTATAAGCCTAGCCAGAGCCTGAGGGTTGGCTTTCACACCATTTTTAAATAATTTTATGCCCTTTTTTTTTTGTTAGTAGTATGTGCCTCTGTGCTGTGTGACAACAAAGACATACCTGGGTAAACCTCTGATCTCCCATCCATCATCAAAGATCCCTCTTGAAAGAGAGAAATGTGGGACTCTGCCTAACCTGGACTGGGATTTTATTTTAGAGTGAAGGAAGCCTCTGGGTGGGTTATGAATCTGTCCTCCAGCATGTCCTATTTAGCTCAGTGCTGAGGTTCAAGTCTCTCGCGCGTAGGGGATGGGATTCTGATTTGCTGGCATGTCCATTAATTCGGGTTGGACATGGCTTTACATCAGGCACAGAAGCGCCTCTGTGAGCAGGTGGTGGGCCCACTAGCAGGTAAGTTGCAGTTTCTTTAACCGGCAGCATATGGCATCTTCTTTTGATCCCTTGCTTTGAGGGAGTGCTTTGGTTTTAGTCTTCCAGTTGGTCTTTCGTGGCAAGGTACATCCCAAAAGCAGCATTACTGTAGCATTACCTGACTGGGATGAGTAATGAGGTAATGGCATGATGACCTCCTGATCTAGTGAATCCTTCATGATTAGTGGGCTATATATAAATGTTTTTCTAACCACTTTAGCCATGTGGTTGTCAAGCCATTGTCAAATGTTATGAGACTTGGGTCCCCGGGTCCCAAAAAGACTTTAATCTTCTGTTCTTTGGGGTGTGGATGGTGGCACTTGTGGTTCTTTTGCCAAAGGGTTTGACTATACACTTTATGACTTTGGCTTGAGCCATGGGCTTAGCACCAGTTGTCTAAGTGTTCTATGAGGCCCTTTGAGGCCCTTGTGTTTTTGCTGGAGTTATGGAGTTGGCTTCCAGTTTGCAGTCATCTGCGAATTTGGCCAGCTGCGTCCTTGGTCAGTGTTAATCCTTACGCCGAGAATATACCGAAATAGAAGAGAGACCGAGGACTGAGATGGACTGGAGCTTTGTACATGGGGCGTTTGGTCATGGTGGTGGCTCAGCAGTTATCTTTATATTTAACTTTCTGTTTATTCATTGTTTTACTTGCTCATATTTCTTTCTATGTAATTTTATGTATTGTTACTCTTTTTTGCATCGGAGCTTTACTCCCCAGGCCTCCACTGAAAATGGGCTCACTTAGCCCAGTGGACTTTCCTGGTAAGCAAATGTCGATAAACAAATAATTATATAAATAATGATAAAAAGTTAATGCCAATTTCTTCAAGGCGAACATGTCTTTTGTTGTAATGGAAGTTGTTTTCTTGGAAATTTATATATATAGTACCTTTATTACTCCTCATAAAATGGAATTAATGTTTAAGCGAGATATTGGGTGTTGGAGATGTATATCAAAATTGAAAGAAAATTGGCAGCATATGTTTTATGATTGTAAATTGTTTAAAACATGTTAGGAAAATTTAATTTTTTTCTGCAAACTTTTTTAATAACAAATTACAGTTAACTAAATCTTTGATTTTATTCAATGTCCCACTACCTAAATGTGTCCCAATATCAAAATATTCACTTTTATGGACTTTATTAGTTATAGCATGTAATGTAATTATTATGAACTGGAAGAGTGAGACTTCAAGTTAGTTTAAAGAATTGAAGAGTACTGCACTTAATATTTCTCAACTGGAACTGTCTAAAATCAAGATGAGAACTAATGGAATCACTTGGTCAAAAGTTATACAGATACTTAAGAAAACTGACTGGAACATGATATAAAATAGAACTATATGTTGAAAGACTAAATTGTTTTTTGCTTCAAGTAGACATCTTTGTAAATAGTTTTCTTTTATTTTAATTCATTGCTATGAAGTCTTCTTTTATTTTAATTTATTCTCATGAAGGTTTTCCATTTGTGTGGTTAATTTACTCAAAAATGTATGTCTTATCATGTTATGAATTGTTATGATTTTGTAAATCTTAATAAAAACATTTGAGAAAAAAAGAATAAATGAATGAAAGGGGAGCTGTCTTTTAACTATGTACAAGAGCATATAATAAATGCAAAACTATAACAACAGCATTCGTCTGACAATAATTTACTTTGGCTCCTTAATCAGAGCCCACTTAATATCAGATGACAACAGACTTCAATTTCTTACTGATAGAGACTCAAGAGGCTGTCTTTACAACATTATGGTTGCTCAGATTGTTGCAGATGTCAGGTGGCAATGCTTTGCAACTAAATTGTTCCATGGGAAAGGCTGCAACAAGCTGTGATACTCCGGATAAGGGTAACCTTAATATTCATGGGAATGCTTCCCAAAGGATAAGTAATGCTGGAGTATTACAACTTACAGTTGATCCCATCACACACAATTCATTTTCACAGTTTTGCTGTATGAATCACTGTCAACAGAGAATTTCAAGGCAATCTGCCTTAAAAGTAATCTGAAAGGGAGCTCGGCCCCCAGAACTGAACTCAAAAAGGTCTTAGTGTGGTTTACACTTAACTGAATCACCTGCTAACATTATGCTTGCTTTCTCTTTTTATCTTAAGTATTGATGACCAAATTTTACATTGGGACAGGTTGTTGTGACCAACACTGACACTTTTAAGTATCCAGGCATTATAAAGGTTAGAATGTTCAGAATCGGAGACAGTGCAGAAACGCCCAGTCCTTCAAAAGAACACAAAGCATCAAAGAAAGATTTCATGAAGAAATTCTTTTGCTCTTACAACTGAAAAATGAGTGGGTGTAGGATGTTCTTATTAGTCTTTTAACAAATGGATTACTCTTTGAAGAGGTTACATTATATTTACTGGTTGGAAAACAGGCAAATTGAAGTTTATAACTGAAATCCTCATATTTCAAGCATGATTTCAAAAGCAGACCTTGTATGGGCAATTCAAGCCTCATCAAACAAATAAACAAATTCACTACATGGATGCTTGATATAAGCTCAATGTATACAGAATCTGTTTTCTGGAGCAACCAGGAGTTACGTGTGATTAAGTAACCTGCTCAAAACCCCACAGTAGGCAAATAAGGATTGAAAGAATCTAACTGTACCACAGGAACTATGGCTTATAGCCTTAACCCTCTGCACCAACTGCCAGAATTTACCCTCCTTTGAGAGATAACTTCCCAGATACCATGGGTTTGGAAGAACAAACCACAATTCCTTTATAATAGAAAAAAATAAAGAAAAGAACAAATCATCTCATTTTTCTATTTCTCCATATTCTGAAATGTGAATCTAGAAAAGTATAATTCAGAAATCCATTCTTTAATCTCCAGCTAAAAGGCAGAACCTAGATGAAAACTTTTCTCCAGCTGATGTATAAAATCAAGAATCAAAACGTTTTCTTCAGCTGAGATGTAGGACCAAACATCAAAATGTCATTGTGCTGAAGGATAACAAGAAAGTTTTCTTACAGTGTCCAGAGTTAACATCCATTAGAATTGAGTTATCCCAAAATATTTGGCATAAAAATAGAACTGGGAAGATTTTGCTGTAATACTGAAAAAAAAATACAGGACAGGAGAGAGACTTAACAGAAATTGAAGAGGTTATTTGTCTCCTTTATCTACTGCATATATCATGGTTAAAGTTTTTATTGATAAGATACAAACTTATTCTGCACAAACCTTAATGGCTAAGTGTAAAAGTTTTTTTTTTTTTTTTGCATATCTGGTGACAGAAAAAAAAACAGAAAATTTAGATGAAATTGATATTATTGAGCTGAAACTGATATTATTGAGGAAAATTTATAATTATGAGTATGGAGTATTCAAAGTAGTTTCATACAGCAGACAAAGTTAAAGACATTGCAAAGAGTTTGGAAGATGTGAAGGTTGCTTTGTGGAACATACCAGGACTGTAGCCACTTTGTATAAAATGTAAGTACTTGACAACATTCACTTTCTACCTGTCCAGCAGGTTGTCATGCTACTTGTACAACAGGTGCCTGAACTGTGAAATAGAATGGAAGGACTAAATGGTGAAGCAAAAAGTGTGAACTAGCAGTTAATTGTCACAAAGCATAACGTTTTGGGAAAAAACTATGGACTGTAGTTTGTAAAACTTACAATGGTCCACTGAACAGACTTCTCAAAAATGTCACTGAGAATTCAAAAAGTATATCAATCACCATTAGTGGTATCTAAGAAGCCATAAGTTATTTTGATGCAGTTTGTAAACAAATGTGTAAGGGAATAAGTGGTGTGGTGATCGTGGTCATCAGGGAAAGGATTTCTATAGCCGAATGAGCTGTGGATGTGTATCATGATTACTTGGATGCAACATTCCAGCATGTGGAATACAATATAGCTCATGGAGGCTATTTGGGAAAAAATTAAATGTAAGTGATGGAAATTAAAATATAGACTAACCTTCCCATTTGTGCTGAATGTGCTCCATACAGAAGGAGTGCTGACTTTTAACTTGACAATTGCTACCACAGAATTAGTAAAAGTGATATCAACATTTTCATCTTTTGAAGTAATGGAGACTGACTATATAGGGGATGTGAATCTGGGTGATTCTGTCACTTCAGAGCATGTGGAAGAGAATGGAAGGAGAAGAAAAAATCAAACTGAAAAGGAAGATGTTTTCTGTGTAATACAGCAGGGAAAGCTGGTATCACAAGATCCATATTTTTGTTTGACTGAAAGGTATCATGAACAGAAATACATGGTAAATCATGAGTGTTATAGCATGTTTTACCAGATTAGCCATTGCACAGATCTGACCCATGTGTGGTAGGCTGTCAAAAAGAACTGTTGTAGTAAGGAAAAAAGGGGGAAGGCATTCATTTTTGAATCTATTATTTAAGTACATTATATAGATGGCATGTGTAGCATTGCATTCTAACAATTATTGGGACAGTCTGCAAATTAAGACAAATTATCTACATATTTCTTTCTTATTGAAAATATGTTTGGTTCATACTGCTCATGGAAGATAGTGGTTGGAAAGGAGTATGTTCCCAGTATATCTGAGGTACAGACACTGACAAGGCCATGAATAATACAATGATGTAAAACATCTAGTCCTGCATTTTTATTTATTTGTCAACTAAACAGATTAAGAATACATACAGCTGTCAAAATAATTAGGGTTTAAGTTATTGTTTGAGATGTGGACATCAGAATAACCATGTGTAACACAATGTACATTATATCATACTTGTTTACATGTTAAAATAAATGCAGTCCTCATGATATTGGGGTCTATATTATAACATCAAAGTCTTAAAACTTCGAATGCTATAATATCAAACCCTATGCACCGAACGCTGAAAACAACGAAGCTGCAGAATATCAAATACTTTCTTAGGGAAAGTATTCGGTGGGCCGTTTCTGCAGCTTCGCTATTTCCTCGACTGTGGAACAAAGGTTACAGACCAGGTTAAGGTAAGTGTGCGAACAGATCGGGTTAAGGTGAGTGTGTGATAGTTAGGGACCTTAGGGTTAGGGAGCGGGTAAGGTGAGTGTGCGATAGGGACCTTAGGGCTAGGGAGCGGGTACGTTGAGTTTGCGATAGGGACCTTAGGGTTAGGAAGCGGGTAAGGTGAGTGTGCGATAGGGACCTTAGGGTTAGGGAGCTGGTAAGGTGAGTGTGCAATAGGGACCTTAGGGTTAGGGAGTGGATAAGGTGAGTGTGCGATAGGGACCTTAGGGTTAGGGAGCGGGTAAGGTGAGTGTGCGATAGGGACTTTAGGGTTAGGGACTGGGTAAGGTGAGTGTGCGATAGTTAGGGACCTTAGGGTTAGGGAATGGGTAAGATGAGTGTGCAGTAGTTACGGACCTTAGAGTTAGGGTTGGGTTAAGGTAAGTGGATAGCTAGTAGTGTATGTATGATTTACTGTAGGGGTTTTGTGAAGTGTATGTGTCTGGATTATTTATTTTGGTGTGCTTGTGTTGTGTGTGTTTGTCGGAACAGCAAATTATTTCCCTGGGAAACAGTTTGCTATTCTGAGTGTTTGATGTTATAGTTTTTCGATCAAAATGGTTTGATATTATAACATTCAAAGTTTTAAGACTTCGATGTTATAATATAGACCCCGATATTGAAGGGTTTTCTGCTCTATAATTCCAGATGATAAGGATGTCATTGCTTAATTAACATGCTCTAACTCTGGCAGATTTAATTCACAACATATCATTGTTTGAACCTGTTTGTATCAATGTGTTTTATAACTGAATGTTTAATTTTGCAATAATAATTATTGGATTAATATTCGCACATAAATTGTGCATCCATTATTGGATTAATAGCAAATCGTAAATAAGGATGCTTTTCTCTTGAACTGTAAGACTTGTATAAATTATATGCAGCATTACAAATACTAATATTTTTATTTTATTTGTTTTACATTTGTTGACCGGGTTAGTCCAACTGAGCTAAGTAGCCCTTTTTCAGCAGAGGCCCAGGGAGAAAAGCTCCACAGTTTTACAATTTTAGTGTTGACAGTGTCAGCAAGTTACAATGTATACATAACAATGAAATACATTTTATCAGGACAATAATAGTGGAAAAAAAACATAAGCAGCATACATAAGATAAATTATTTGATACAAACATTTTTAATAAACAGTGAAGAGAGTTCATAATGTATGCAGTTATTTAATGAGATATGTGACATCAGAAATGGAGATAAGCGATGGAGAAGAAGAGTGATACTACGAAGAGGTTTACAAGCTAAAAAGTTTGAAGTTTTGGTGATTACATACGAATTAATGAGCTAGATCAGGGAGGATGAGTGCAGAGGCAGGACCAGTGAGTTTGGAGGTACTCTCTAGTGACAGTTTTGAATTGTTCTGGATGTTTGAAGGACCGGATTTCTAGTAGTAATTTGTTCTATAATATGGTAGGATTGTAGCTGTACCAGTTGCAGCCAATTTTAGTCTTTGGTTTGTATATTTGTAGTAGGTTAGGGTCAGAGCTGTGTAGGGACCTAGTGGCGGAATATTGAGAGATGAGGGGAGATTACTTGAATGTAAGGATATGTATCTAGCAATTTAAATCTTACTAAGGATTTTAATGGCTTAGAAATGGATACATTTATCATCTTAATAAAGAAATGGAAGGCATTTAGATATAATGTTAAAACAGAAGCATTTAAGTTGTATTGGACTAATGTAATTACTTGGAACAATCTGTTAAGAACAAAAATATATGATATCTCCTACCCCTTATCATACCTCTCAACTGTCCAGATTTTCACTGAATGCCCAGGTTTTTGGGTCATATTTTTGGTCTCTTCCTCATAAATTTTTGGTTTTCTGGCAAATGACTGGCAAATTGTATAGGATGGACATCAGAAAATAAAGACCAACATATGAGTTTCACACTTCATACTCTTCAGAAAATTCATGCTAATGGAAAACCTGCTATTCTAACAACTGTTTTAAGTTTCTAAGAGCAATATTTAAACACTGTCCCTATTTTGGGGCATTTGTCCCCCCTTTACTTATGGCTTTGTCCAGATTTTTTGCTCTAAGACGTTGAGAAGTGTACCCCTTATAAGGAAACACCATCTATAATAGTATATGTGATAATAACATTGGAAAAGTAGAATAGTAAAGGAGACAGAATAGAAAATGGTGTAAGCCAATTATGCTGAATTTGCTTCTAGTATTAAGATAAAAAACAAAAAGAAAATGAGGGAAATTAATCTGAAAACAGAAACTTTGCTCATTGTTCATGGTAAAAACACATGACGTCTGACTCTCCTGTTGGTTTTCTGGGTGGGGGATGGGGACAAAGTGAATTAATTAATTGTAGTGGTTTGAAGAACAGCAAGGCAATTGACTTGGAAAGCTTTTGGAAGTGAAGCAACAATGGTATGACAGTATTATAGTCTGCTTTGTTATCCGGATGAGAGTCATCTGTAATAATTACTGCACTTGGAATTAGCACATTTTCAGAAGAAGCCATTTAAAGATAATTTTAAAGAAGGAGCTAGATGTATATGAAGGCAGAAATGTTGGAGGCAGAGATGAGTTTGCAGCATTACATTGTCCAAGGGCAGTAAGCCAGGCATGTTTGCATGTAAACTGATAGAGAGATGGTGATGATGTTATAGGTCAGGCATGTTTTCATGTACACTAATAAAGAGCTATGATGATGTAGTAGGTCAGACATATTTGTTTTTATGGTTTGTCTCTTTTTTAATATCTCCAAATGTTTTGGTTTTCTAATACTATGACAGGAATGGACCCTATTCCTGAGTCAGAGTATGACTAAAGTTCATGAAACTGATATAACTTCAGTTCTGGATGTTTGCCAAGGCTGCTCTTCTTACCACCTGTAATGTTCCCAGAATTCCCTCCTGAAATTCATTCAAGGTTTCATGTACTGGCAACATACTTAAGTATAGCTGAAAATTATGTTTTCTTTTGTTCTGTTGCTCGTAATGTTACAGCTACTATTAGAATGCTATGTGTGTGTTTGTTCAACATTGTTTTTGTTTCTGCTTACAAATCTTGATCATTTATAATTTTGTGCCTCTCGATATTTCGGACTCTGCAATCACTGGATGTAGCTATTTAAATGATTAATATTACATTTTGTTGTCTTAGACTACAGTATCTGTCTTTCTTGCAGTTAGTTTAACAACTGTTGATATCAGGTGATCCAGACTTCATCACTGTAAATAATACTTTGTGATTCATATACAAGCCACGGTGGTACAGCAGTAGCGTTGTTGCCTCACAGCAAGAGGTTCTCCTGTTCGATTCTCAGCTAGAGTGTCTTCTGTGTGGAGTCTGCATGTCCTCCCCACGGTCGAGTGGCCTCTGAAAGACATGCATGAATGGGCGTGCCTTCGCTGAAGGTTGGGTATCGGGCTGGCAACTCGGTACCATAAAAATCTACTGCCAATCATTAGCAGGCAGGAGTTCCGCTGTGGCGACCCCTAACCGTGAAAAGCCGAAAAGACAAACAACATTTCAAATGTTTTTCAGCCACTTCTATTTTGCAGTGTTTGCACAATCCCCAGTGCAACAACCTTACATCATTATTGTGACTTTCAATTTATAGACACTCAGCCATTGACATAACAATGAAGAATACAATGCATATTATACATTCCAGTTCTCTTTTACAGAACTTGCATTTGTATGTTTCTTCAACTTTTTCGATAAACTTTGTGAATTATCTTGTACATAGACACTATTTTGGGCTGCCATTATTAGCCTTTCATCTATTGGTTTAAATTCACCTCTCCTTAGCTATTCCTGTGTCAAATCTTGGTCAACATGTGGTTGCATTAGAAGTTTTCTATATATGCCATTATATCGATGGACTTTACAATTTTGTTTCTTTTTCTTCTAGTCCTTTTCTTTATTTTCCTTCTTTTGTTTTTTTGTCTCTTTCAGTTGCTGTCTAATTCTTGTGTAATTTGGTTTTGATTTCCATCCCCACTACTTTAAGAAATATTTCTGCTAATCTAGGCAAATACGTCATATTAGACTTCTTCATGCTTTGCAACTTTCATGATATTTGGATATGATGAGGTCAACAAATATGTGTGCAGTCCCACTACTGCAGACCTATACATTGTAGCCAGTTTCAAGGAGCCCCATACCTCCTCCAGGTTGAGGGATGATGTAATCTTGGTATGCACTGGTTTTTATGTATCATGTGATAAGCATGAACCATTTTTCTTGTTTTTGGTCCAACTGATTCATTGCTATTTGGGGTGAATCGATCACATCAATGCCGTAAGTTAGAAGATGAAGAGCAAGTTGATTTATAGCTTGGACTTTATTACAGGATGCCAAGGGAGTTTTCAACATTAGCTTTAGTCTTCTGAAATATTTCTTACTCAGTTTTCTTCTTATTTGCTCCTGTTTTATTGCAGCACTTCATCTGCTCCCAGATATTTATACACTCGCTCCTGTTCAAGTTTCTTTATAATGCATTCCTGTCCCAGGTTGATATTTTCCTGGTACTGTAGGTTTCCTTTTATAAATGTTGTTTTTGCATTTATGAAGACCAAATGACATCCATACATCCTCTGAGAAAGTTTTAGCCACTTATAACTGTGTTTTCAGATCCTCATCTGATGAACTATACAATTTAAATCATCCGCAAAAAGTAAATAAGACGCCTTTGAACAAGTTTGGTTTCTAGTAGTTAAGGCGTAATCATAGCTTGTAACCAACCTGCATGTTTTTGCTCTTTTTTAATTTCTCCAAATGTTTTGGATTTCTAATTCCGTGATAGGAAAGACCCCACTCCTAAATCAGAGTACAACTTTTATGGAGTTCTGTATGCAGACAGAGGACTATGGTGATGTAATAAGTCTCTCGTATTTCCCTGCATGTTGCTAGAGAGCTATAATGATGTAATAGGTTGGGCATTTCTGCCTATACACATTTGGAGGGCTTTGATGATTTAATCATTAGTTATTAAGTATAGTACAAATACTGTAGTCATATCATTCATCAGCATAGTCTCCCTAGCTCGTGATAACAATAAATGTGTCTCATGCCTATTCCATGACCTTTCTACAGCCTTTGACACTGTCTCTCACCCACTCCTTCTAGATAAACCCACTAACTTACATGTCTCTCCCCCTACTATCTCCTGGTTGTCCAGCTATCTCTCTACCCACCAGCAATCAGTTAAATGGCTCTCTACACTATCCTTCCCTCTCACTGTGCAAATGGGAGTCCCCCAAGGATCCATACTTGGACCACTACTCTTTAATATTTTCACCAACTTGCACTACTCCTCTTGTCCCCACTCATCTCTTGTGCAATATGCTGATGATTCAACTGCTCTAGCCATTGCTGACAACCCAACTATCCTCCACTCACCTACTCAGGCATCCCTCCACACCATTAAGACTTGGCTTAGTGATAACAAACTAATACTTAATCCCAAAAAAAACTAAGCTCCTACTCTTCCTCCCTAAAAACATCACCACACTCAAAAGTACATTTACCATCTTATCCTGCAACAACACTATCATCTCACCTGAATCTAGTACTAAACTGCTAAGTGTTACAATAGATCATCAGCTTAAGTTTGATCTCAATATTAAATATCTCAGTAAAAAGAACTCATCAGAAACTTGGACACCTTTTCTGTAGCAAGAAATACTTTACTAACACTACTCAAATAACTCTCTCCCAGGCTTTATTACTCCCAACACTCCTGTACAGCTGCCACATATTCACAAACCTAAATTCTACACTTATTTCCAAGCTTGAAACTACCTATAATAAGATTGCCAAATTTGCAGCTAACCAAACCTACAAGTCACACCACTGCTTAGCACTACAGTAACTAGATTGGCTAGAATTCCCTCAGCTGCTCCAACTATACCAACTACAAATCATCCACTCTATCCTCTATCTACCCTCCTTCTGCCCCAGCTTCTCCACTATCATATCCAAGTATTCCCCTGCTAGCAGCTCAAATCAAGAATTATTAGACATCTACAAACCCAAAATGAAAATAGGCTGCCTTCTCTATAACTATAACCCAGCTACATCCTGGAACCAACTCCCCTTGGAAATAAAATCCCTCCAGCATAGCAAAAGTTTCAAATTAGCCATAAGGAAATACCTAAAAACAAAGTGGTCTTGCCACTATAGCCAACCACCCTGAAACCACCATCCTTTCACCTATTTCACCTCTTCACTCTTAATGTATCTCTAACACTATTCCCCTGCCTCTTCTACCTCTTCCCTTCCTCTATCTCCAAACACTCTTAATTCTTGCAGTCTCAAAACAACTTACCTGTCTAGTCTGTCTCCAATACTCTATCTCCCCTACATCTTCTACTAGCCATTCTTACTTTCCTTTCTTGTTTCCAAACTCCTATACAACTAGATCCTACCCACTTTAAATAAGCATCTGCATAAGTATTAACACATTTTGCTCTAAGCAGCTTAAATAATATTGTAACTAGTCACATTTTCTTCTGCTTATTGTTTAAAACCTTGTTTGTAACAACTCACATACTTGTCTGCCAGTTGTTAATACTCTGTATAATTGAACTGCCTGAGGAGCTTTTTTTCTCTCCAGGTCTCTGCTTGTAAGATCCTCTAGCTGATTGTTACTACTATGTTACTAAAATGTAATAAATTGTTTTCTAGTCCTGAGGAGCTTTTCTCCCTGGGTCTCTGCTGAAAATGAGCCAAAAGCTCAGCCAGACTAACCCGGTTAACAAATGTAAAATAAATAAATAAATAAATAGGTCAGGCATATCAGTGTGTATGCTGCTAGAGGATCACTGTGATGTAATAAGTCAAGTCTGTGTGCCTACATGTTGATAGAGAGCTATAATGATGTAATAGGTTGAGCATGATTGCCTGTATACTGACAGAGGGCTCTACAAATACTGAATTGAAGCACTTGCTATAGATAAACATCACAATATGATAAGTTCAGTTAGGAAGAGAAGAACTACAATATTTAAGAAAGAAGCAGGATAATTGGCTTGGACATGCTTATGATAAAAGAATGCTGTGATAAATGATGGGCTTTAATCGATTTTGTTAAGCTGCATCAATTTAGATTGTACAGTAGGAGAAAAGTGGTGGTGCTGTGGTAGCGTTGTCGCCTCACAGTTAGACGTTGCCCGTTTGATTCTCAGTTAGAGCGTCTTCTGTGTGGTGACATGCGTGAATGGTGTTCCTTCGGTGAAGGTTGTGTGTTAGGCCCGGCAAGCCAGCACGTAAAAATCTACTTCCAATCATTAGCGGACCGGAGTTCTGCTGTGGCGACCCCTAACTGGGAAAAGCCGAAAGACACAAGCAGTAGAAAAGACTTATAAGATATGTTATGATATATCTTCATAGATGTCAGTTTTTAAAGTTTAGACTGCACTTTTAAAGAAGGATGCCCTATTAAGGGGATACGTAGAAGATATAATGATGTGTAGTTTAAAAGGATAAGTATTAAAGTGATTAGTGAAAATGAAGAATGCAATGAGATACTTTAATTGTAGTCAATGGGGATTATATAGAAAGATTTGGATATATGTTTATATCCTCTAAGGTTTTCTAAATATATAAAGAATATAAAAAAACTACTGAGCAGATTTATACCTTTGAGTAAGAAAATCGATGCTACACTCTATAGTGCAAAACATGGGTCAAAACAATATACATATACCAGATAGATACTTTACAAAGAGAACTATACAGTTGAGCTAAGGAGGCTATCATTTTTTATTAATTTGTTCATTTATTTTCTAATGCCCACTTCATCCTATTCACAGTCAGGTGAAGGTGGTTCCTAACAGGCAACAACAGAAAACCAGTCCCTAATAAAATACATAAGATGCACACACACACACACACACACACACACACACACACACACACACACACACACACACACACACACACACACACACACACTGCATATGTATATGAAAGTTTTAAGGCTTGCCACTTCCTCTACTGGATGTATCTGTATGGCATTTTCCATAATTTTTTTTTTGTCTAACACATATATCTTGTATTTAGACGTAACAGAAGGTCATGATCTTGTAAAGGTTTTTATTTTATTTTATTTATTTATTTGCATATCTGTATGCTTATTACCATATTGTCCAACTGATCCAAAGCCTATTTTCAGTGAAGGCCTGAGGAGAAAAGCTCAGCAATCACATACAGCCATAATACAATACAATACGAGCTAACACTAAAGTAATAGCATGCAGACACATATTTCAGTCTTATAGAAATTTCAGTTAGTATGTGTATACATTTCTTACAAAAGATAGGGGAAGGTGGGAGATGTGGTAGAGGAAGAAATTCCTCTACCACGTCCTCCAGACTTTAAAATGCATACAGTAAGTATGCCAGATTCAGTTTTCCTGCCATGTCGAAAGCACACCAATGAGAGCTGTACACAACACTGTGCTGGCTCTGACTTCCCTGATGCTCTTCTCCTGTAACTCTCTTTCCCCCCTCTCAACTTTTCCCTCTCACCCATTCCAAACCTGGCACTCACCATCTGTAGTTATGTTCCACAGGCACACAGTTGATTTATAAAATAAGAATATCCTCTGCCCAGTGGCAGAGAGGGATAAACACCTGATCACAACCCAGATAACTGGATTTCATTAGCAGCCTGGGTGCAAGAAGGACCAAAGCAGGGAAGGGTGGAAGTTCTTGGCCATTTTTGGCTCACCCATCCTGGGTGGAGGGAGGAAGTGTGACCCGCTACATCATCTGTCCTGATACTACCAGTCAGTAGCAGGCATTGAACTGGGTGGCATATACTGTATGTCACAGTAGGTAGTCCCAGGGGAAGATACATAAACAGGAAGTTCCTTGGAGTCTGTGTGAAGCCACTAGCCATCATGATGACACAGTTGTTTCAGGAGGGAAAACACTAACACGAATGAGGATCTGCTTGGCATCCAAGTCTAACCTCTGATTTGGAATGAATGTGCTCATAGAACTGTCAGCCAGGGAATAAATGAGTCCTAGAGCTCACACTCTGGAAGGGAGGGAACAAATAGGTTATAGTATGCTGAGCAGAGGAGGGCTTAAGCTGGAGAATTAGGAATAAAAAAACAAACAAATGAATACGTACATGTAAATACACAGATGCATACATAAGCAAACTATGCATTAAAACCATTATGATGATGTAATACTTAAATGCATGCAGGAACCATTTTGAACAGGTTACTACATCAACTATCTACAAGAAACATTTGGAACAGGTTACTACTCTAGCTATGTACAGGAAACATTTGGAATAGAGAAACAATGGCACAGTCAATCAACAAGCAGTAGACAAGTATCCAAAGATGTAATGAAAAAATGTTTGCAGAAAATCCAGATGCACAGAGAGAAGCTATCGTTACTGACCACCAAGTTCCATGGACTAACTTACCAGAGACCTCTGCACTTCAAAGTTATGCAGGAAATTCAGGCACTGTTTTAAAACCCATTCAACTGAATGAATGGTTACACAAAGGTGTTTCTTTAGGGCTTCCGAATACTCACATTGTTACTACGGGTTTGACTGTGACAAAACAATTATTTATGTATAACAAAAATTAACTACATTTTGTAAACTCCAATTGGAAAATAGTTACTTCTGGGAGTGTATTAAATTGTGAATTGTCACAAAGGGTTTAAGGACATGGAAATTCCCCACTGGCCTTACTGGAGGTTCCAAACTGCATGAAGAACTATTAACTTTATTTTGTCGCCATGGATGTGAGCTAATGAAGGCTTTATACACCACAACCAATAAAAGATGGATGTTTTAGAAACAGAAATTATTAACATTGATAAAAGTGTTTGTAATAATTTATTATTTATCAATATTCTTGTAAATACCATAAAGTGTTTTTAACAGTAGATAGAATTGTAGAGGAAGTTAAGAACAAAAAAATGAAAAGAAACTTACAAGAAATAAAAATGAATATGATAACAAGCGGGCTTATCCAAAACCACCCACCAACCTTAACAGTGGCATTTATGGACATGATTTATCTGATGATACAACTACACCAGGTGACAATAATACAACTGATGTCCCTTTAGAATTTCCCTACTCTGCAGATCGGTGAGACTACTGAAAATAGGAATGAGTATAAACCCCCATCCATAGGCTTCTGGGAGGGAGACTGGTTGGGAGATGAAGCAGACAAGGAGAGGAGGAAGAAGGGTTGGGGAACCAATTATGGCCTCAGGAACAATCTTTAACTATTAAAAATAGTAAATGTGATTTCACTGTTTACAATATGAGCTCCATTTCTATTAAAACCAAACATAGTGACCTATTTGAGAAAGGAATGACTTTTATACCCACCTGTCGAGCTAATTTAGTACGTACCTTGTTGTATCTAAAGTTATATACTAGGAAGCTTAACCTTGAGCTTATGCTGAGGGGCGTGATGTTCGTGAACAACCTGCTGATGTTCTTAGAAAACCTAGTATATTTAACCCTCCATTGCATGCAACCATTACAATCTTTGAAAAGTTGTGCAACAGAGATATTAGGGAAGCACTGAAGTTTAAGAAGTACAATAGAATTACCAATATCACTAATGAGGAAACAGGACTGTTAAAAGAGATTTGTAACAACCCAAATGTAAACTGTATGAAACCAGACAAAGGGGGTGGTGTGGTTATGATGGCTACCACAGATTATAATATCAGTATGGAAAGATTATTATTTACAGATAATTATGAGGAAGCTTCAAGAAATCAAATGAACATAGCATTTGTGAAAATAGACAACATTCTGCATGATTTATTGAGGTAAGAAAGAAATCGATGTAGCAGAGTACAATTATTTAAGAATTGAGCTCCCTCATATCCCTATGATCTTCAGCATCCCCAAAATTCATAAGGATTACAGTGACCTTCCCATGCACCTACTAGGCTCAAAGACATTTAGTATGACAAGATATGCAGGCTCTAAACTGAAATATAGTCTCAGTAATACTGAATATATTTACAGGGACTCACGGGACTTTTTGATAAAAGTTAAGGAAGAATTGTTTGGTGAAGATCTTATTCTCATCCTCATTTCTTCTCATTTCTAACCAATCGCTAACTTACCATGTTCTACCTGCTCCCTCAGCTTCTTCACCTAACTTGCATACTAACTCTTTTTTCCACCCTAACGTTGAGAAATATATCTTACCAACTTGTTTACTTAACTCTATAGTATACATAGAGTTCTCAAATGATTGCTATCTGTGATGCATCTCTGTTTCTGCGTGAATTTTTTTCTGTTGATACTTTTGTGTAACCAATTTGAGGACTTCACCCTACATTTTCTGTATTGTTCTCATTAATTATTTTTTGTAACTTTTTTGTGTACCTCTGTGGAGCTTTTCTCCCCGGGTCTCCGCTGAAAAAGGACTCTAGCTCAGTCAGACTTTCCCAGTCAACAAATGTCAAGTAGATAAATTGAATAAATAAATATTTTAGTCACCATAAACGTTAAAGATTTATTTACAGCAATACTTCATGACCGTGGTTTGGAAAGGTTTATTCAATACTTGTATGAACAAGACTAGTTGGACAATAATAGTATTGTAGTTATTGGTACCCTGATGGAGTTTTTATTAAGAAAATAACTACATCTGGTTCAAAGGGATTCTCTACAGGCAAACTAATAGAGTGGGCGTGGAGGCCTCTTGTTCCCCCATTTTTGCCAATTTAGTCCTAGCTTACTGGGAAAAACACTTTGTTTTTAAGTAAGGCTATAAGAAGAGATGGAGACTTTATGGCCACTTATTGAATGATATGGTCATTTTTGGAAGAATTCTGAGTCCAAGTTGAACAAATGTTTACATTTATTAATGACTCTACTGAATTTTTGAAATTTACACTTCTACCGACACTTTTTGTTATCTAGATGGTGATCTGAAAAAGGATTACACCAGTAAGAGATTTGTGTCCAGTTTGTATAGAAAAGCCACCTACTCCAATTCCCTTCTGTTCTTTGATAGCTGTCACCCCCTACGCTAGAAGAAGGCTATAGTTAAAGGCCAGTTAGTGAGACTCACAAGAATGGTATCAGATATGGACACCTTTTTGTTAGAGACAGAAAAACTGAAAGACATGCTGTTAAATAGAGGGTACCCCAGGGAAGTTTTAGAGGGAATATTTTGTGAAGTATTAATTAAGAGAAGGAATGGCTTCTGCAAACTACTAATAGGCACAGGGGAGAGTAGGGGAGCCACTAAGGTCCAAAGTGAGCATAGTTACAACAAGAGTTGCATTCTTATATACAATAGTGATGCGGAAGAAATTAGGGACATCACTTCTAACAACTGGAGATTGTTTGATGTTTGCCACTTGGATAAAGGTAAAATAGGGAAGTATCCCATGGTCACCTTCAGAAAGGACCATAATTTTAAGGATTACCTTGCAAAAGTTTTTCAGGATCTAGAACTAGAAAAAGTGGTAAAATGTTTAAATGTGGTAGATGCTCACAGTATCCACATAAACTTGAAGCTGTAGTTGTTCATGTGGCTGGCTGTGGTGGCATTTTTAGTCCCAAGAAGTGCTCATGTGACACCAAGTGAGTAGTTTATGCTGCTCTTTGTCAGCAATGTAGCTCTATCTATACAGGGAAAACAGAAAGAGCAATAAGAGACAGAATATATCAACACATGAGGGACATTAAAAAACATAATTTGAATAATGCCCTTGGGAAACACACTTACGAGCAATCAGACCACCTTTTTACATTCTTTATTATAAAAACCTTAGAATGTGACCCCTGAACAGGATCTTGGAAGGTTATGTTAAAAGTTAAGGAATTGGAATGGCAAGTTAGAACTAATGCCAATTTTTCTCCTGGTTTAAATGGTTCCCTATTATTGCTTGCCTGCTAAAAATGAAACAACTTACAATGAAGTAACATAGTCTACTACTATCATATTTGAGTAATTTTACATTTTAATTATGCTACTTTTGATGCAGTTCTTGAATGATACACTCATTTTAGCACTTCTTCCATGTTTTACACTTATACAGTTAACATTACATAAAGCATAAGACTTTTTTATATACATATATTCTTTTAGAAGCAACAGTACTACTTTAAGCAAATTGTTTTGATGGGTGGAGTTTTTAATTAGTTCCTATTCAGATTTTAGTGTAAAACTGGATTTTGTGCTATAGGCACTACACTCTCATGAAGCCCAATTCAGGACAACTTGGAATGAAAGCGCTTAGTGCGTTTTAACAGTGTACTTGATTTTCTCATTTATTAAAGGCTATGGTTAAATTTTACCTGCTTGCATGGATTTTTTGCCTGGTGGGGGACTGTGCCATTGCTTCTTGGTTTATGTGCATGTTGTTTTTTAAACATTTGGAATAGGCTACTAGTCTGACTATGCACAGCAAACATTTGGAATGGGCTACGTACAGGAAATATTTGGAATGGGCTACTATTCCTGATATGTACTGGAAACATTTGGAAGAAGGTATTACTTCTGCCATAGACAGGAAACATTTGGAATAGGCTTGCTTCAGATTTAATGGGAGCCAGTTGTAAACCTATATTTGTCCCAGTCCCCTTCAATAAACACATCACACCGAATGACATTTGATGACCTTTATGAAACTTTCATAAATATAACTTGTTAAGACATATTTATTAATTACAATTAAACATAATATAGCTGATTTTAATCACAGCCGAAACATTCATGTAATGTTAATCAGGACAGCATGACCTCACTCATCCTGACCCAGTAGGCAGCGTCCATACCTCTGCTCGCTTACTTTACTTATGCAGCAGCATCCCACCACTCACTGCATTTACCATTTATTAAATTACAGATCCAGCCAAATAAGCAGCATCCTTACCTCAACTCGCTTATTTACTTATGAAGCAGCGTCCCATCACTCACTTCATTCACCAGTTATTGAATTAACATCCAACCAATAAGCAGCATCCTTACTTCTGCTTGCTTATTTATCGGTTAGCCTCCAACTGCTCACTTTCCTTCCCAAACTCATTTTAATAAACATCTAATATCAGAGGGGAAACAAAAGATGGCAAGCCTGCCCCTCTTCTCTGCCCTACCTGGACTGATAAATTACACCCATCTACATTATTTCCCCAAAAAGAGGGAGGGAGGGTGGGTAGCAAGTTCACGCCAAAATATGGATTCCCCACCCCGTTACTTAAGTTATTTACTTATGAAGCAGCGACCCATCACTCACTTCATTTACCAGTTATTGAATTAACATCCAATCAATAAGCAACATTCTTAACTCTGCTCGCTTATTTATCAGTTAGCCTACAACTGCTCACTTTCCTTTCCAAACTCATTGAAATGAGCATCCAATATCAGAGGGGGAACAGAAGAGGGCAAGCCTGTCCCTCTTCTCCACCCACCAGCCTGATCAGGCTGTTCCCCCTCCATCCTACTAAAATTTTCATCAACCTAACCACCCATAAAATGGGAGGTTAAGCCAAACACCATTTGGTGTCCGCCATACTCTCTAAGCCAAACCGGACCTTTTCATCAACCTCAAAATCCCTGTCATATAAGTACCCAAAGTCAGCAATTGACTAAAGGGATAAATAATCTAATGATCCTACTCCTATATGAAAGAAATAACCATAACTTATATAACTTCTGTATATTAACAAAATTTTCACTATTTCAACTACCAATATTAGCATCCTAATGAATCCCAGAACATTACCTGCCAAAAGTAACACCAAAACATTAAACCTAATGCCAAGCAAAACCACACAAGGGCAATTGCCTACCATCATGCCTAACTGCAGCTGTATTTTCCCACTCCAGGTATATAATAATGACCAAAATGAGATTTCTTTCCCAAATTCAATTTAAGAGCAATCCTACTATCACACCAACTGTCCAGTATAAGCAGAAAAATATGACCATCGTATCACTGGCTGACCAACAAACCCCTTCTGAATGATTAAATGCCACATAAACTGTAACACCATGAACCTCCAGTTCCCAACACCAAACTCCCACCACAAAACCTATCTTGATACTAGCCAAAGCCTGTCAGTCTTCATACTATCAACCTACCCCAACCCTTCAAACCAATGACCGCCAACCTAGATTTATTAAGTTCACTCAGCCATGTCAACTGTGCAAATACAGTACTCAGTTAAATCCTCTTTGACCAACTGAACTGTCTTAGCTTGCTCCCAGACCTGACAAATAAAATCTTTTCCACCAAAAACCTTCCCACCGACACCTGTAACACACATTTTGCCAATCTAGCAATTCCGTATGGTATGCTCAACTTATAAAAGGTGCCCAAAACTCCACAGCACACCTTTAACCTTAACATAACTTGGCACACCTCAAACATGAGCAACACAACCCATATCACTGTCATATTACAGCAAATGAAAGTAAACCCTAATACCCTAAAAAAGCAAATCCCCATGAAGAAACTATCCATCTGCCCCAAGGGCCATCCTGGTGAATCACTCTGAGGCAAGACAATGGTAAAATGTACTAGCTTATTAACCCCTACCCAATGTAACCTGATTAAACTGGCCAAAATGCAACTTCAGTAACCCAAGATGCTGAAAAACATCCTTAATTTGCTCCTTGACCCGGCTTCTCCTCGAACCTTTTCTTTCAAGTTACCTTTGTATCTCTTAAGGAAGTAAACATGCCCTACATCTACCAAGAATCCCAAACAAAATGCTTTACCTAAGCCTTCTAACTTCTGCTTATCCAACAAAATATCCAGCCCCACACATGACCCTCAAGACACCCATATACCCACAATGCTCCATCAAACCTTATCTGGTCATAAAGGTCTTACCTATACCAAACCCTCCTACCAGCCCAAAGCAGAGGCCAACTGGTACGCATATTACTCACCATAAAACTTAACTTGATATGTGACACTAATAACCTGGATGAGGGACAAAACTGATTCTCAGAAAATGCCACGTTTGGAACACCCACCTAACATTAAACAAAACACTTCCTTATCCCTCTACAAAACAACTGGATGGGTAGCTGTAAATTCACCCCAGATGTTACACCCACGTCCCCCAAAGGACAATAGGAGCAATATGTGGAAATAAGAAATTGAACTTGGGTAGCCTCCAAGGGTCCTAAAACCATTAGAGGGAGGGAGGTTGGTGTAATGGTTAAGGTGCTTACCTTAGAAACACAAGGTGCAGGGTTTGATTCTGACATGGGGTAATTGGCTAGGCTTAAAATGGCCCATAAGGGCAGTTAGCCTAGTACTAACCTATGAACCTATGAACCTATTAGCCTCATAGCTTCCTATGATTGTTGAGACTCCACCCCCTTGTAGTCCACAAACTCACTATAAACAACCCCCAGGCCCTGCATTACCCTGCCCAAAACATACCTCCACCCTTGCCACCTCATTGTGAGCCATTCCAACAATCAAAATCCATACAATAAGAATCCATTACCTTTCAAAGCCATTTCATCAGGGTACTGGCCACTGCTCACTCCGCAATCCCACATCAGTGACCTCATTGTGCAGCACCCAAATGATCGGGACATCCATAAACATCCTCTCTCACCTCCGAGTTCTCTTCCTTCAGGTCATCAACCAATGCCTACTCAAATTCTCAACCTCTGCAATCTGCAGAAGAAAACAGATTAAACACCTTGCCTTTACAAGACTTGAAACAAAGATGAGTCTCAAACCCTATACTTTGTGTCTATGCAGCAAACACCTTATAACTATATCACCCCCTTTAATGTCTAAATTAAATTATCCGACAGATATAGAAACCCAAGGTGTTATGAAGGGCCTAAATAATGAGCTAAAAGCTGTCTCTTCTGCCACCTCAGGACAGCACAGTCCACTTACTGCAAAATAGCAGTAAAATACTTGCCTCTCAGTTCCACCAAAACTCCACTCAATACCCTCTTAATTCCGCCAAAGTAAACGTCTAAGCAAAGCTATAAGTAAGAGCAGGGCAACAACCCAATATAGGGGGAATTCTAAAATATTGCTCTTTATAAACCTAGAAAGTTGACAGATAACCAGTGTGACTTTAGCATAAGTCCCCACTATTTTCCCCACTATTGCTATTACAAACTCCTGACATCCCTACATTAGCACCCAACTGTAAAGATGTGCCAGTATTTTGTCAAACAAGCACAATTTTATGAAAATGGATAAAATTATAAGGCAATCAGCACATGAGAAAACCTGAAGGTTCGGCGCATCCCTTGTAATGTATTGGAGCAAACACTCAGATAAAGCCAAAGCAACAGCTGCTGACTCAAAGCACCCCCTTCAAAATGGCCCCATAAACTTATAAGCTGATAGAAAGGGACTGACGTTGTCAAATTTGTTTGACTTATTTAAAGTCATATCCACTAACGAAGCAGGTTCCCTACTTTGCAAGTAAGCTAGAAAGTTAGTTATGAAAAAAACTAAAGCTATACAATACCTCCCAGAGTTTTTTTTTTTTTTTAGCCCAATCTAAGTCGACTTACAGACATTCTGGGAAAATCTCAACTGTCAAAAGATATGTCACTACGGGCTACCCACACAATTTGTGTGGGCAAAAGCAGCTGCTAACTCACAGGTAATGAGAGACCACCTTTCCCACCCCCTCAGTGTTCATGCATGACTGTTGGGCATCACTCGTGTGCCCTCCAGAAGCCTAGGAAAAAGATTCACAAACTGGACACCTGCAAAACGCATAGTCGCACCAGTCACCTCATTCAACTTATATTAAAGATAGTTTCGACTTTATAAAAAAACTTGAAGAAATTATGGTTGATGAGTCAGATATTTTAGTGAAATTAGATGTCATGTCCCTTTATACTATGATTCCTAATATAGAAGGTCTGGAGATGGTTAGGCTGGAATTATTAAGAACTAGAATGTTTACAAATAATATGATTGGGTTGCTAATGGAAATGATAGAATTGGTTTTGAGCTACAATTTCTTTTTGTTTTATGATGACATATATGTACAAGTTAATGCTGTGGCTGTGGGTGCTTCCCTAGCCCCAAGTTATGTTAAAGTTTGTATGCATGGGTGGGACGTAGCTCATATAATAGAGAGTAAATATAATGAAAAAATGATAAAAATGGTAAGTTTTATTGACGATGTGTTCCTTGTGTGGAAAGGAACTTTTAATGAGTTGGAAGAATTCATTGATTATATTAATAATGTATGTATTTATTTGTAATTTACATATGAACATAATTATAATGTAATTAATTATCTGAATTTGACCATTTTTAAGGAGAATAGGAAATTGGTAGCTAAAATTTATAAAAAGGAAGTATAGAACAATAGTTATTTGCATTTTTCCAGTATGCACCCCAAGCAAACTAAATTAAATGTGGTTAAAGGTCAGTTGAATAGAATAAACTGCTTGACTAAGAATGATGAGGATTTCTCTGAAGAAGCAAAGTCATTTTGTAACAAAATAGTTAAAAGAGGTTACCCTAGTAGTGAAGTAAATAAATTACTTCAAGAACAAATGGATGTGAGGATGGGCAAAATAAGTATTGGAGAAGATAAAAAAGGACAGTATGAATATAAAAAGGCGATGGCTATACAAAATAGCATCGATTCTCAAGCTATAAAAAAATGTTGTCACAAAAAACTGGGGATTGTTTAAGGCTAATAGTGAATTGATTAGTAAAGTAGGGATTAACCTAAAATTTGTTCAAAAGAAAGCTAAAAGTTTTAAGAACTATTTTCAAGGGAAACTAAGTAAAAAGTATATAACAGAACAAAGAAGTGGTATGGTTAAATGTTATAACTATAAAGTGTAATTTGTTATATACAGAAGGGAATGAAGTCACAATAGGGAATAGCAAAGTTAAAATACTGGGCTTATTTAACTGTAAATCAAAGAATGCGATCTACCTTATTATTTGTATAGAGTGTAAAAGTTTCTATGTAGGGAGGACTACTAGGGAACTTAATAGAAGGTTGTATGAACATAAATATGCCATCCATACAGGAGATATTAAAAATGTTTTGTGTAAGCATTATGAAGGTAGTAATTGTAAGGTAGATTATAAATTTCTAGTATTAGATTCCCTGGTTAATACTACTAAAATTATAAATATAGAAGAAGAACTTGGCTGGCTTGAATTTTGCTGGCAAGTTAGATTAAATGCATGTTTCCCGCATGGACTAAATAATAGGGAAGAGTTTACCATGCATTTAAAAATAAAGGAGTTAAAACATTAGGGGTAGCATAGGTATTAAATGTTGTTTTAAGCTATTTTTATTTGTATTATGTTTTGAAAGGAAGGCAGTGAAAATCATGTGATAGATCATGTGCCTTAGGAGGTATATTTAAAGTGTGTTATGTGATGATTATTTCAGTTTGAAGAAGTCTCTTAGTGTGATTGTTTGGGAGACGAAAGCGCTTACTGGAATTTGTGTGCCCTGAAATAAAACTGAAGTGAAGGTCATCCAGCCGTTTTCTGCATTTATGTGTTCTCTACAGTTTTTGCTGTTTTGTGCTACTTTGGAAGAGAGTGCTAGAATTACAACAGAATGCCCAAAACTAGAGCCACTTCAAATATTACTCCCACAGACTTAGAACATTGTTAGAATTAAAGGTTTGGCTCTAACATGAACACTCTGTAGAGCATGCATTCTCGAAACAAAAATCAGTTTACTTAAAGGTTATGCGGTTTTGTTATCAGTGTACTAGAATGTCCAGAGAACTCCATCTCCATTTAAACACCTTAATTATATACCTAAATTAAGAATGCATCCAGAATCGCCAATAAATGACCATGGGCCGGATTCACGAAACCTCCGTGTAAGACTTAATATGTCTTACTCGGAGGCTGCAGTTGAACAGTATGACGTCAGCGTGCCATGAATATTCATTAGGGCACGCTGACTCATCCGTAACTCTTACACGGACTGAGTAGGCAAGCAGGGGGCGTGTCCGACTGCCGAGCAGTCTAAAAGTCCACGCCCCTGCAAGGTTTTAAAAAGCATAACATCAGCAGACAAGAGCGAGTCCGCTCAAATGCGCTTGCACCCAACACCACACTCCCTGACACTGTAAACCCCCATCAGAGTTATAAAATGGAAAATATTTTTTTTTTTTAAATCCACGATATAGCTGCCCGTACTTGCGCTTGTTTGCGCGGGTGTGCCCATTGCTTAACCACAGTTAGCAATTGTGACATTGAAGAGCATATAAGAACTACTTATGCAAATTAATCCAAATAGCAATAGCATAATGCTAGAGCGTATGCACAAAGAGAAGGCATTCACGGTTTGAGTCCCACCACTCCCCTTCTTATTTATGTTTTAAATCAGTATTTGAAATAATACCAGACAAATATGATTAAAATTTTATTAAAAGCAGTGATATGGCCAATGTATCAGTGAACAATATATATATTTTGAAAAGACCCATATATATAATAGCCTGCTGTTAAGCAACATTTTACACAGCTAAACACAGGTGCCCATAGTTTAATAGCGCTATACCCATCTAAACAGAGGTGCCCATAGTTTAATAGCGCTTTATCCAGCTAAACAGAGTTGCCCATAGTTTAATAGCACTTCACCCAGCTAAACAGAGTTGCCCATAGTGTAATAGCGCTTTACCCAGCGCAATAGAGTTGCCCAACATTTAAAAATGCTTTACCCAGCGCAATGTGTTTGCGCGGACGTGCACGCCGCACCAACCAGGGCACCGTAGGGCACAGGGGAGCAACGTAGAGCTAAGTTGCTTAAACACAGCCACACCCCCTAGCCTGTCTAGACAGTATTAAAATAAATGAATGACAAGGTTTGAACCCATGACCCTTTACATCATAATCAAAGTACAGAACCACTAAGCCATGACAACATAGGGGAAACAGCCACTATTAACATTCATAAACTTAGGAATGGTAGTTCAACCATTACTAAGCAGGTCTGCAGTCAGCCGAGAATTTTACAAAATGGCCAATCACAAAAAAGTGTGGGAAATGCAGCATATTTAAGCCCCACAGGCAGGAATACATGCCATAACTGATTGTAGCTCACATCTGCGGTCAGAATGTCTGGTGTTGGAGAGGGAGTGCACTTCCGAGCGCAGAGATGGGGCACAGAGGAGTCCAAATACATGGTTTGGCTCCTAGTCCACCATCACGAGGCAAGACTCCTGCAGGGCCAGTTCCAAGGGATGGAGTACAAAGCAGAGGCTTGGAACCGGTTAGCTCATGACCTCACCAGTACCATAGGCATTCCCCGGACTGGTGAGCAGGTCCGTCACCACCATGCGGACCTGAAGAGACCAAAGGAGGACCGCCTGAACCAGTGGATACAGTAGGCCCGTGGGATGCGGGATGCCCCACTACTGAGTATGTAGCCATGGAATGCAGTATGTAAGGATTTAAAATGGAGTATGTATAATGGATAGGAATGTCTCAATATCCCTTCATTTACTTTACAGCTGCAGGTGACCGTGTTATGAATCAGCAAGCCTATGCTGATAGGCTGCTAAGGCTGCGACTCCAGGCAGGTTAGTGATTATTCTGCATGTATTGTTATATAAAATATGGGAGAGAGCATGAAAGAAAGTGTTGTAGTCCAATAATACAGCCATAAAATGGACTGAATAAGTCCTCTGCATGTACTGTCAGATAAAAATGTTAGAGAGGCAGAAAAAGAGTGTAGTAACCCATTAAGAAAGGTAACAACTGTCTGGAATAATATCTCTGCAGGCACTGTCATATAAAATAATATGTGAGTGAGCCTGAAAAAAGAGTGTGCTAACCTATTAATAAAGGTATAATATGTCGTGAACATGTCTGCCATATATACCATTAAAACAAATAAAGGAGTGAGCCTGTGGAAAAGTGTGTAATGTCATTAATAAAGGTCTAAAACCCAGAGTGTGTCTGTTTCACTTAGTATGAAATGTTGTTGTACCCTTACATTATACAAATAGTAATGTGTTAGAAAGTGCTGGCAACCCAGAGTTCTGCAGTCCCATCTAAAGTGGGTGATGGAAGTGCTAGTAGCTGTGAAGTAAATATACAGTCCTCAACAGTCAGTTACTGGCTGGCATGCATAAGTAAATCTGGCACACGAGTAGCATGCTAATATGTTCCCCAGAAATGTAAGTGTGCTTCAATAAATGCAGGGTTCTGTACAATTAGAAGTGAAAATGTCATGTGAAAACATCCAGATATGTAGATAAAGAAATATAAATGCAACCATGAAATATGTAGCAGTAACATCTGCATCCCGGACAGTTAATATGTGAGATATAGGTCAAGTATATATTGAACTAGCCAAACCCACTACACAACCTAATGCATGGTGGCAAGTGTAATAATACATGTAGGGAATATACACCTGCAGTCACTAGGAATGTAGTGTAGAGTAAAAGTGTTTATAAGATGTTAATGGAGGTTTTTTCTACACCCTACTGTTTGTGCATAAACCATGCAATTCCGCACCTTAATGGGTATGTGTAATCTTAAATATTTGTCGGGATATATGTCCTATTGTTCCATAAATATTTGCACTCATGTTGATGCATGTGCCCTGTTCAAACACCACGTTCATGGTGGCCTGTTGCTAAAAATCATCCCTGCATGCGGTTGGAATAACCACTATTGTTCAATATATGCATGTGTTATGTTTGCTGTTCAACTGTTGGAACTGTGGTGTGTTGGGTTAATGGGAATATTACTGCATGCTGTTACAACTAATCTGGAATGCTGTTGTTTATGTTGTAATGAAACACACCAAATCACAGAACGTATGGGAAGGCCAGTCCCAGCGGACCCACCTGTCCCTCCTCAGTTGGCGAGTGCACCTGGCACCAGTGGCTCTGGTGCCCAGCCCGGACTCCCCTCCTCCATTGGTCCTGTGCCACCTTCGGGTGGAAGCACTGCAGGGGATGGGGCTCATCCCCCCTGTGCAAGCGTGGGCGGAGAAGGGCCTCCCGTCACCCTTCGAAGGGTCTGGGCTTTGGTGCGTAGGGAGATCCAGCGTTCAGTCGCTGATCCCCTACGCCAGCTTGAGGCGAGAGAGGTGCGTCTCACAGGTGAGCCTGCCTGTCCTACTCAGCCCCCAGCACAGCCACCCCCGGGGCTGTGAAGGTGCAGTGGTTACTGCCCATGGGTGGGGATCTCAGTTCCACTGTTACCATCTGTGGGCTCCTGGGCTTGTGATTTCCAAACAACCTTCCCCATCAGTTGTGTTCACCCACTCCATGTGTCAAATTCCGCCCCTGTATGCATCTTGTTTGTCTTGTCTGTTTACCTCCCCAACCTACCTCCCCAAATATACCTATTTCCCCTACCTCACTTACCACTCTCACCTGAAAAAAAAAAAAGGGCAATCTGTACCTGAAAAAAAATTATGCCCCATACATAGCTTCCCATTTTGCACACATGTCCATAGGATATGTACACCAATAATTCTAATTGGCAGTGCAACAAACTATGTTGTCCTCACCCCTCTCTCAGGGGTGGAAGGTCTCAAAACTTACTCCAAATTTTCAACATATGCACAGCTGTTGCTGTTAAAGAAATGGGCAGCTATGGGCCTTCCCTACACCCTTCCTGCACATCCCGAGCTGGTTTTCCTACTGTCTGTCCCTCTCTGTGCCCCCTTTTTCACCACTTTCCTATCTCCCCATTTTCTTTTCTTTAAAAGAAATTAGCGCGGGGGTTAGTGAGAGTAAGCACTTTTAAGCAGTAGTTAGCGGGGGTGCGCGAGTGTGAGCTTGTGTGCACTTAGCTAAGCATTGCTAAGCATCATGCAAACCCATGCCAACCCACTTACAACTGCTTAAAAGTGCCTTAGTCACTCTGTATGACAAGGCCCTTGTATTGCTCAGCAACAAAATAAAAATACCCTTGTCAGTCTCAAACCCAGGACCTTGGACTCACCAGTCTGCATGAAGTACCACTAAACCACAGTAGATATACAATAACTTAGTGCTGAAAGCAATTTATCATGCATTACCATGAGTGAATGTAAAGGGAAAATAGGAATGGCATAATACAAATCTTGTTCTGTGGGTCTTAACCAGCAGGTGTTGTTGAATTGCATGACATGACTGTGAAAAGAGAATCAGCCATGCTAGTAGGGAATCAGGTTACAGTAGCAGCTTACAAACCCCACACAGTATCAGAGCAGGATACACAATGGCATATTTGCATAGGCCACAGGCCAGACCTCCCAACAGTGACTGCTCTACAGTGATGACCCTGATTTGTAGACACATGTTAGCTGTGCCCTCTGACTCCCTGTGAAATGTACTAACAGTAGGCAGAAAGGTGTTGAATCTCACTTAATAACAAATGTCAATAAGTGAGTGTAGACACCGCTTGCACATCAGAAAAGGTGTAGTAATAGAAATGCTCTGAATCACCCAAAGTCTGAACTGCAAAATGTCTGAACTATATGACAGGTGTATCCCAGTTATATGTACCTTTCCCTGAGGCTGTTCAAATATATACATGAGAGTATCTGAGGCCTGGAAGAGTCAGAAACACACAGGCATATCAGCTTGTCTGCTGTTACACACTCTGCAAATAGCTGTAGAATGAATCCCACAAGCATGCCCTTATGTAGCAGTACAACACAGAAATAGCAAAGGATGTAGCCATGAACTGCTAGCAACCACCTGTGACAATGCCATTGTTCAGGTGCTGAAAAGACTGCTGTGGTGCACAGTCAAAGAATACTAGGTTGACCTCTGTCTACCATCTGGATATGTCCACAGGTGGGAGCTACTCAGACTACAAGCCTTCATAGAATTACAGGTACACAGCAACTCTGCATGTTCAGTAAGATAAACATCACACGATAATAAATAATGCACACTGCAGTTCTGTACCCCTACCCAAAGGTACTATATACCCATGTAGTCAGGCACAACCAAGGGTGTAGATAGGCATACACAGTACAGAAATATGTCCAGTCATCCTGAGCAGACTGTGCTAATGTCAACACAAACCACAAACTGTTCAGATGTGAGTAACGTACTAATGACAGTATAGCAGTTCACAAACAGTGCATGTGCCTGATATTCATAACTGGTAGCATAACATACTTGGATGTCTTCACCCCTCTCTCAGGGGTGGAAGGTTTCAAATATCCCACCTAATGTATTGCATATGCACAGCTGTTGCTGGTAAAGAAATGGGCAGCTATGGACCTTCTCCACACCCATCATGTACATCCCAAGCTAGTTTCCCTACTGTCTTCCCCTCTTTGAGCACCCTTTATCACCACATTCCTATCTCCCCATTTACTTTTCTGTCAAAGACATGAGTGCAGGGGTTAGCGGGAGTGAGCACTTGTAAACAGTAGTAGCGGGTTTGCACCAGTGTGCGCATGTGTGTGTGCCTAGCTTAGCATTGCTAAGATATGATAATCTACGCCAAGCTTAGCATACTATTGCTAACATAAAATGAGCTAAGCTCAGCTTAACTTAATATTGCTAAAATACAAAAAGCTCAGCTAAGCATAGCTAAGCATCGCTAAGCATCACGCAAATCCGCGCCAACCCGCTTACAACTGCTTAAAAGTGCCTTAGTCACTCTGTATGACAAGGCCCTTATATTGCTCATCAGCAAAATAAAATACTCTTGTCAGTCTCAAACACCACACCTTGGACTCACCAGGGAGGGTGGCCTAATAGCTAAGGTGTTTGCCTTATAAACACAAGGTGCAGGGTTTGAGTCTCACAAGGGATAATTGGCTAAGCTTAAAATGGCTCACAAGGGCAGCTAGCTTAGTACTAATCTATGAACCTATGAACTAAGCCACAGCAGATATGCAATAACTTGGTGCTGAAAGAAATATAACAAGCATTACAAGGAGTGAATGTAAAGGGAAAATAGGAAAGCCATAGGAATACATTGCAATCAAGAAATATAACATGCATTACAAGGAGTGAATGTAAAGGGAAAATAGGAAAGCCATAGGAATACATTGCAATAACTACTGTTATATGCCAGTTAATTCCCTAATTCCAAATGAAAGTACATACTCCCATGTATCCAGTGTTAGCATTAGGAGGTGTGAGTAAACTTACACACTGAGAAGAGTGTACTGAAAGAAGCAACAGTCAGGTTTCAGTACAACATGCATTTCACTGGCTACAACCCAGCTTCAGATATGAGACATATACCAACCATCTGACTGACACAACAGTGTCCACAGCAAACAAGCATGGTCCCCACCTTGCAAAACTGAAAGGCCTACGCCTACCTAACCTATCATTTTATAGCAGTGTCCTGAAATCACAGTGAGAACTGCAATTACCACACAGCAGGCTGCATGCAATTACTAAATGATGGGCACCAATTGGTGCAGAGGCCATCACATGCATATGTGCAGATACCTACAAAAGCAGCCTGTACTTGCTGTCCACACACGCAATAATATCATTGCAGCAACTGGAGAGAGAGAAAGAGACAGACAGACAGACAAACAAACAAACCAACAGAGGCAGTTGGAGACACCAACCCAATAAATAACAACAAACAGAGGCAGTTGGAGACACCAACCCAAAAAAAAAAAACAAACAGAGGCAGTTGGAGACACCAACCAAAACAAAAGAAAAACAACAAACAGAGGCAGTTGGAGACACCAACCAACCAAAAAAAAAAAAAAAAACAGAGGCAGCTGAAGACACCAACCTAATAAAAAAAAAAGAAAACATCAACAGGTACAACAGACTGAGGTGAGAAATACAAAGGTAAGGTCTGTAACACCGATGTATTAGCTGGCATCCGAATGATGTGTCTGAAGGGTACTCCACATACTGTGAACACTCCTTATGTGGTAGCAGCCCATATCTATATGTATATGCAGATGTGCATAGGGCAAGGGACATACTGAAACTGTTAGTGAAGGCTGGACATATATATGTATTTGAAGGTTGCTATGTGCACATATCTATGTAGGTTGTAGTGTGTAGCATTGAAAACAGCAAGCAGTGCAGGTATATGTCATGTGGTGGTTAAATGCTGTGGGACTGAGTTACAGCCAGTGAGGTCTGCTACGGCTATACGGCCTGAGGACAGCGAAATGCATTCTGCACAACACTGTGCAATATTATTACATAATTGTATGTCTCACAACTGTTCCATAATTGATATTCCCACCATGAAAGGTGGGCAATATATGTGCATATATGTGCATGTAGATGTTTACAAGTATGTATATATATATATATATATATATATATATATATATATATATATATATATATACATATATATATATATATATATATATATATATATATATATATATATATATATATATATAGATATATATATATATATATATATATATATATATATATATATAGATATATATATATATATATATATATATATATATATATATATATATATATATATATATAGATATATATAGATATATAGATATGTAGATATATAGATATATATATATATATATATATATATATATATATATATATATATATATATATATATATATATATATATATATATATAGAGATATATAGATATATAGAGATATATATGGATATATATATATATATATATATATATATATATATATATATATATATATATATATATATATATATATATATATATATATATATATATATATATATATATATATATATATATATATATATATATATATATATATATATATCTATAGTGAGAGAGGGAGACACAGGGTCAGACGTATTGCAACAGTTGCCTGGTGACCAAGGCATGGACTGAGCACCAGTGTTGATACTGCAATGCCATACCCCATTCCAAAACACTTTACCCACTAACTACCAGATAGGTGGTTGCCTGACTAACACTGAAGGTGTCAGAAGGGAACATGGGACACAGGTGGACAGTAGCCTCCCCTTTGATATTCACAGTGTCACACTAGTCTTGTAATCTGTCTACGTGGTACGTGTCATCACAAACGATATGTCATGTACGGAAATATAGGTCAGCCACAGACATACCTCACAAAGGGTAATACTGCCCTGAAACACATACCCTATGCAGACTGACTCACATAACCACAACTACAGTGCGTTGCATACCGGCCACCCAGAGGTTACCTTTGCCGAACATACAGAGGTATGCCACACCCATAGCAGTCAGACAACCACCATGTCAACACCTCACAATCCCACCGGGCTACACGGCCTAGGTCCCGAATCCCCACAACCTCACTAAACAGCACATGCTGAAGGGATAGGCTCCTATTGGCAAATATGCCATACTCTGGAGTAAAACACCCAGGATGAACAAACTAGGCTCCTCAGTAGCAGATGTCATACATACCCCTGATGATTGTCTGGGGGATAGGTAACACGCCCTGGGAATCACTTCTGTGTATCCGGTAGACAGGAGGAAGTGAAATCTAATTACATGTGTGTCAAAGGCCAGGGTAGCATATGGCTAGCCTGCTGTAGGCCCCAGGGCCAATAGCATATTACCAACTTATGACACAATGCACACAGATATGTACACAGTGCAATACCTGCTATGTGAGGTGGAATGAGTGTGACAGTGAATGTGTGCAAGGTCTGTAATGGTGTGATAGCTTAGTGTGAGGTTGTTTCTGTCATGGTCATTTGTGTCCTAGGTGTGAGGCCAGAGTAAGATGTGTCAGTTATTGGGATGCAGACATAGTAGGATGGTATATGTTGTGATGTAGTTCCTTGTGTACGACTGTGGTGTCCCATCATAGGCTGAAGCAATACATGTATGCTCAGTAAGTGGTACTGCTGGTGAATCCAGCCGACATTTGAACCGTTGTACCACCTGAAGCTGTAGGCCTAAACAGCATAGTATGGTGTATGTTCACATTCCCTGGTAACACTGTCTTGTGTGTTTCCTGTAGTCTGTACAGATTACATACCTCAGGAATAGGTATCTGTAAGTAGGGACACACAGTACTGTAAGGTACACAGGAAATGCTCATCTGTGTCAGCATACATTTGTGTGTTCTATGAATGTCTGATGTGTGAGTAATGATGCCTGTACCATGTCCGCAATCACATCTGTGATGCAGGGTTTGCGTGTGTACCTAGCAACATGTATACTCTGTTACAGCAGTATGCCAACTATATTAACAACTGTGCACATATGTTAGGTAGGGGTATGGCATCAACAACTAGGGTGGGTTACTGGTTATACTGTAACTGTACTTCACATTCATTGCAATGGATGACATATTTCTGCATGCATTAGCTTGATATGTACCCCCCTGGCAAGGCTGTGCATTGGATCCCAAACAGTGTGCCGAGTACTGGTGTATACTGGTGTGTTATATGGAGTGTGGCAGGCACTGTCAGCCAGTTGTGGGCTGAGCACTGATATGTGGTATTGAATGTGTGTATCCTCTGACAGATGAACAGATGCTATATATGGCAGTTAACTGATATCTGTACTGTATAATGTTAAGTGTGCCACATGACTTGCTCACACATATCATTTACTTGTCTTCCAGGCTTATGGCTCATCACAGGAATCCCTCATACACAGCCGCAGAGGAACAGGAAATCCACCACAGCCTGGTTCAGCACTATACCCTGCTGTTTTCCAGGGCCAGCCAGCAGCAGCAGGAGTGTACTGCACTGTGGCAAGAACTTGTTCATCGGGTAAATGACATAGGCATGCATAACCAGACATATGAGCAGGTACGCCATCACTGCAGTGATATATTAGACATGTCCAGAGGCATGCATCTGATATCCACAGACAACAGCTTGCCACAGGTGGTGGGGTGGCCATACATCCCCCCCCCTCACCAGAGTGGAGGAACTGCTGCTAAGTGTGGTGGCTCCTGGCCTACAGCAGCAACAACATCACACATGTGCATTCATGGAGGCCGGAGCCACCCAGCATGGTGACATGGAGCGTGCAGGTAACATGCCCTAGCTGTAGACTACTGTTACCTGTATTGTTAGATTATGCATATGTGAGATGTGTACTGTGTTTAGCAGTTGTGCTGCCTATTGTGTGCAATACTGATAATTTGAATAGTATCTGTACACCTATGCCTGTTGTTCTACTGTAGTTTAGCACACTCGCAGTAGCAATGCCACAGTTGTGGCCACTGACAAACTGTGTCATATTCTTGCAGGTCCCTCTGGTGTGACAGCAGGGCAGACGATACATGCTGGTGAGTGTGTTAACACTTTAAACTTGGTATTGAACTGTGCATGTCATAGGTGAGGTTTAGGCCATGTACACATAACACACCTACGCATAATGCATGCTGTGCATGTTTGCTGTGAGACATGAAACATCTCAGTAAAGTCTGTATCTGCCTCAATCACATGCAATGCACAGAGCATCAGACAAATATGTGGCAACACTATACTGCACATTGGATAGGCATAGTTGACACACATGCACACAACATAACACATTTGTCATACGCCATACACCTCAACATGCTACACATAGTGTAACCGGACACCCGCTGCCAGGTCGCACTTCAGTATCCCACATGTCATCCACACACCACACATAACATACCTGAGGGGTAAGGGCCTAGCATGGGGCTGTGCAACACTCCTCAACACATAACACAGTCATGCTAGGCAATGCTCCCTATTGGGCACCTCACACACCCTTGTGCAACGTGGCTGTGTAATTGTGAAATTAGCCACAGCACTGTGTTTCAGGTATAGCATGCTAGGCGGTGGTCTAGCACACTTTAGTGTCCTTGAGTGACCACATGATGCATGATGATGATGGCTAATGGTACTACACCCCATACTGTTACAATGTCCATGTCCAGGATTGGTATCCCATCACGTATACATGCACCGCTCATCCCGTGTGTGTACATAGCATGCATGTGCTACACCTGTGTCCACAATTATCTGCTACAGACACAGACACTGCAATCAGACATGGAAATCCATGTGACACACAGATAACACATGCAGCCATGGCATGTATATCTGTGTGTGATGGTGCACAGGACATTGCAGAGCTTATAATACTTGCACAGAAATGTCATGTTCTTGTACACATTGTGTTCCAGGGTGTAGGCAATCACTGAACATGTACACACATGCACCACAGCCATGTACACTGTCATTAACTATGGCTGTCTACACTCACACTGCATGGACTTGATCAACACTTATTCTGCATGCTGACACGTGTGATGTGACTGTTTGCCTTGTGATACTGTCACCCACCTTCAACCAGTATTGAGTATGATTTGGATCTCTGTTGTGTGTGTGTATCTGCTGTAGTGAGGAGTGTGCATGTGTTCCTGTGTTCCTGTGTGCATGTGTGCATGTGTGCATGTGTTCATGTGTGCATGTGTTCATGTGCAGACCGTAACATGTGATTCCTGTCTTCCTCTCACAGGTGCTGAGGCAGGGGTTGGCGAAAGCAGCAGGTGACCTGAAGCCACTGCCACAGATAATGGTGATGATGACACATGTATTTTGGCACAGGGAGATTTGACAGGGTCTGTCGTTGGTCCGCCAATCAGTACACAGCGTTCAACCCCATCTATGCACACACTCATACTGCCATTACATCCCTCACCACCAATGGCCATAGGGGAGGGACAGCATACAGTTGGCATTGACCAGGAGAGTGTGGTACCCATGGCACTTGCATCCCCTCACAGCAGCCATAGCCGTAGACCCGGAATGGTGCCACATAGGCGGAGGTCCAGGGGTTCTCGGGGGAGCACCACTGGATGTATTGCCCCGGGCAGGCGTGCCCTCGCAGGTCTTACGATGACCACTATGTTCCGGGCTGTAATGCAGGCTCAGGCATGTATGGAACGGTACACCAGGCAGGGACTTAGGGCGCAGAGGGCACATTACACCGCTATCAATGACAGCATCCGTGACCTTGCCGGTGCCATCCGGATGTACACCGGGGTCATTGATAGACATTGGGGGGAGACAATAGATGCCCTACACAACATGTCTTCCTCGAGCCAGGACCGTGCGGGATGGTTACGACATCGACGCGGACGCATGCCAGCAACAGCAACAGCTGGCAGTGGTCACAGATGGCCCACAGTTCACAGCCACTCCCGTAGTGGCAGTACCAGCCCCAGCAATGCTGGGGCTGGCCTGTCCATTGTCCATCCCAGTAGACCACATGCACATGGCTCTGGCCAGTCCCAGCAGGGACATGGGTCCAGTCATCATACCTCTGCCTCTGATGACAGTACCCAGTCAGGGTTGGTACCCGATACTGTCAGTAGCACCCCTGCCAGGCACAGGTACTGTGTCCGTGACCGGAGACAGTGATCTGTACAGCCAAGCAGGTACAGTCTGTGGCTGTCCCACAAACCACCGTATATGGCAGCCACATGGTGGAGCTGTGTGCATGCAGACACACACACACATTAAGCAAACAACTAGGGCTCACACATACACACACACATTACACCAACATTGGTCCATGCTGTACTGTTGTCCCTCATACACACACAGACATGTCAATTGGATGGGTCAATGTCAGGCTCTGGCAAACAACAAAATGCCCTGTGCATATGATGATATCTGTGCTGCCTCCTGTTATCTGCATTATCGACGGAGAGATAGGCTAACATGGTGCTGATGCACAGGGTGACACTATAGCAGTGTAGCAATAATAGCAAGTTGTCAACAAGGAAGTGTAACTACATTCTTGTAGGTATATCTGAGCAGACATTATGCATCAAATCTCTGATTGTCAATGTAGCATTGTTTACACCACTGTTAGGTCTGGGTATGTATTATCCACCCATGTGCCTCTTGGCTGATGTGTGATGTGTTGCCAGCATGTGTTAGTGAGTGGACAGTACGTGTGTGATGTGTGCAGTACAGATTAGCAAGTGTACATCTGTGAACATGGTGGGTGCGCACTGTCTGGATGTACGTGCATAGTGGACACATGGGAAGTGTGGCATACCCTGCCGTACATATTGTTAACATCTCATTGCATCTTTCAATGGCCGGAATGCATTCTACTACAGTTATGTACTAACATGGGTAGACGTGTGCATGACATGGGTTGACACTATGCTGCGGGTGATACCGTTAATATCAGTCAATGATTTGTGGTCTGGTAGCATACACAACCTCAACAGCATGACTATAAGCAATCACTGGATGATGTCCTGACAAATGACACACAGTAGTAGGGAACCTAGTATCAATTGATCCTTCTGGTGTTATACTATAACACTAACCAGTGGTAATGACTGCCACCCATTACTGTGACCACACCTGTGTGTCATATAGCCCCCTTAGGTACATGCAGACACACTAGGGATGTGTCCATCCAAATCTGGGAATGCATGGATTGGCCTACAATGCATTCCCTGGATGGGACGCATATCCTACACAAGGGTATCATACAGACAGATACCTGTTGTGTGATACATGCTGTATAGCAGTAAGCTGACTATGGCATAGTCATCCTCATGTACTAAACATACTATCCCATCAGTACCACACAGGTGGTAGCCCTCAACATGTATGTCGGGTACCATTGTGTACATACAGACCCATGTTATGTCATGTGTCCCTTGGTATCCACATATCCATAGGTATTGTGGAGTCCCAAGGTGTAGCACATAAGACATTAGAGGCCTGAATGCATATCCACAAGGCAGTCGTACACCTATAAAGACTGTCCATTCTTGGCAGACTTTGTTGTGTGTGACCATGTCTGACATATACCCCAGGCATATACCCTCACTCACACTACTCTTAAGTAACTGTCATGGGTGTGTGTGCCACAGATGACCTTGGCCACAGAACACGACAGTGGACAGCCGTGTCACATACATACATATGTGAACTACAATCTGAGAAGCAGCGGCACAACCTGTCAACGGAAACAAATGTATTCATGTAGTATGCAGGCTTCACACCTATGTACTGATTGAGGGGACATGTACACATATATATTTGCCACGCAGATACCTGATGTCTGCAATGCTTACTGTTGTCATCATACTATGACATACCATAGTAAAAGCAAAACCCACACCGCATTGACCAACAGTGACACACACACAGTCAGCATTTGCAGGATTCAAACCCCTACCTAACTATGTTATGATACTAGAGAGAGACACATTAACACAGCGCACAATTTGCTTTATTGGTTGGTTTCTTTTCTCCTGCTGTATTTGTAGGATGGTGACATCATCAGACTTTCCAAAGAGGAATGTACCTCTTTTAGTGTGTTTTCACAGTCTCTAAAAAGGCCACTTCTTTCAAAGACTATTGCACACACACACACACACACACACACACACACACACACACACACTGTTTGCAGGATTCAAACCCCTACCTAACTATGTTACGATACTAGAGAGAGAGACACATTAACAAGGCGGGCTATTTGCTTTACTGGCTGGTTTCCATTCTCCTGCTGTATTTGTAGGATGGTGACATCATCAGACTTTCCAAAGAGGAATGTACCTCTTTTAGTGTGTTTTCACAGTCTCCAAAAAGGCCACTCCTTTCAAAGACTATTGCACACACACACACACACACACACACACACACACACACACACACACACACACACACACACACACACACTTACTGTTTGCAGGATTCAACCCCCTACCTAACTATGTTATGATACTAGAGAAAGACACATTAGCACAGCACGCTATTTGCTTTACTGGCTGGTTTTCTTTCTCCTGCTGTATTTGTAGGATGGTGACATCATCAGACTTTCCAAAGAGGAATGTACCTCTTTTAGTGTGTTTTCACAGTTTCCAAAAAGGCCACTCCTTTCAAAGACTATTGCATACACACACACACACACACACACACACACTGTTTGCAGGCTTTAAACCCCTACCTAACTATGTTATGATACTAGAGAGAGACACATTAACACAGCGCGTTATTTGCTTTACTGGGTGGTTTACCTTCTCCTGCTGTATTTGTAGGATGGTGACATCATCAGACTTTCCAAAGAGGAATGTACCTCTTTTAGTGTGTTTTCACAGTCTCCAAAAAGGCCACGCTTTTCAAAGACCATTGCACACATACACACTCATTGTTTGGAGGATTCAAATCCCTACCTAACTATGTTATGATACTACAGAGAAACGCACTAACACGGTGCGCTATTTGCTTTACTGGCTGGTTTCTCTTCTCCTGCAATATTTGTAGGATGGTGACATCATCAGACTTTCCAAAGAGGAATGTACCTCCTTTAGTGTGTTTTCACAGTCTCCAAAAAGGGCACTCCTTTCAAAAACAATTGCACAAATACATATATACACACACACACTGTTTGCAGGATTCAAACCCCTACCTAACTATGTTATCATATTAGAGAGAGATGCACTAACACGGCACGCTATTTGCTTTATTGGCTGGTTTCCCTTCTCCTGCAGTATTTGTAGGATGGTGACATCATCAGACTTTCCAAAGAGGAATGTACCTCCTTTAGTGTGTTTTCACAGTCTCTAAAAAGGGCACTCCTGTCAAAGACAATTGCACACATACACACACACTCACTGTTTGCAGGATTCAAACCTCTATCTAACTATGTTATGATACTAGAGAGAGACGGACGAACACGGTGAACTATTTGTTTTACTGCTGGTTCCCTTCTCCTGCAGTATTTGTAGGATGGTGACATCATCAGACTTTCCAAAGAGGAATTTACCTCCTTTAGTGTGTTTTCACAGTCTCCAAAAAGGGCACTCCTTTCAAAGACAATTGCATACATACATACACTGTTTGCAGGATTCAAACCCCTATCTACCTATGTTATGATACTAGAGAGAGACGCACTAAAATGGCACGCTATTTGCTTTACTGGCTGGGTTTTCTTCTCCTGCTGTATTTATAGGATGGTGACATCATCAGACTGGACATGGTGATGTGTGTACACTTTGTTTTATGCCATTCCAGGTATGGTCCATCTGGGTCAGCAGGTGTCAACAGCTTCAACATGACCTCAGAATCCTTACCTTGTGTGATCTATCTGTGGACACATTGACATTCCGTCATATGTCAACACATATTTATGCACAGGTTCTTGGTTTTGTGGATACTACATGTGTCTGGGATGTTGATAAAGGGCTATTCAAAGTCTATGTGACACGTGTAGATGTGTTCATTGATGTATGTCCTGGGTGGCTGCCTTGCAAACAGTCTAGCATTTTTGGGAACCATGATCTGCACATGAACATACCTCAGTTGGTAGGGTTGTGTGTGTGTCAGCTTCCAATAGCTCTGTTTATGACTGCAACCATGATGGAATCCATGACCTTGCAGATCAGACCTCATAGGCGTACTGGACTTGACTTCCCATGGTGTGTTGTGCAGCAACACTTGTTGGGAGTGCCATATGTAGCTGTGACACATTCAACGGTTCCACATCCTGTGTAAGGGGTGCAGCTCAGCTGACTGTTCAGGTGCATGATCTGTTTGTTCTGTAGTTTGTGCATGACACATATTGGGAATCAATGTATTCCACCTGCTGCCATGCTTTTGGCAGTGGGGGTAGCTGCTCATCCATTCTACATGTGATATCTCCTGGTATGATGATGTGGACTATTGTCAGTGGGGGATGGGTATGTACATATGGGCCTGTCTGTCATGATGTCGGCATTAACACTCAGGTACAGTTGGCCCTGACTCAGGACATATATGGGTGTACATTGCTATTTATGACATAGCTGGAGGAGGTGTCATGATTCAGTCTGGACTCCTTCTCAGCTCCTCTTTACAAAACACTAACGAACATGAGCACTAATCCCTGTTATACTCTTTTACATGCTTAACACCCTACTGATCCTTTGTGATCAGACTACAGAGTATGTCATGATAATATCCTGGCATGTCCAGGGGTCAGTTTTTTGTGTACTTTTCAGTCCAGCTGGTGGATATTGTGATATTGACACAATGTCACATCTGCCTCATGTACACAGACAACCCTCTCCTCCTCCCGACAAACTCAGATATATGTGTGAGATGCACCTATATAGACATACAGGGAGCTGAACTCTCTCGACCCATGACTGGCACAGTCTATCAGGTGGTGAAGGTATCCACACACACCACATATCAGTCTCACATATCCTCTAGCAACAGCACTCAAACCACATTAGCACACATTGACATACTCGGATGCTGTAAATGTACTCTACCTAAGCAGCAGAGACCTCCAAAGCAGACACACATACACCTGCTACCCCACTATAATACCCACATATCACAAAGTTCACAATGTCAGTGTGCCACACAGCCACTGCCCCTCAGGCTACACAACACACCTAATACACTTGTAATAGGTGACACTTATGTTCAGACACACTGATGTACCACTCACCAGCCCTGACAAGGGAATAGTCACTTTGGGATGTCTGTTGAGTACCAGGATCTGCCGCATAACACAGGCAGTCAGGTCACTCCAAAGCAAGTACAAGACTGGCACCATCATTGTCCATGCTGGTGTGTGCAACCTCATATGTTACTCCCTGGACCACATGACATGATACATGGAGGTACACTTTGATCATGTAGCCCAGGCCAGTATGACCCTGACCTTGTCTAGCATCTTACACCCACCAATTGTGATGTCACAGTATATGGACACACATATCACATTTAACAGTTGGCTAACAAATTTGTTTCATTCATAGGGAATACAGTGTCTGTCAGTGTATGGTGACATGCTCAACATGCCACGTAGCTTTACTATGGACAGCTTGCACCTGTCACCCTTGGACTTTGGTATGCTGGCTAAGGCTCTTGCTACCACCATAGTGCCTTTTTTAAGCAGGGCTCAGAAGTCAAACCCACCTCCATAGACGTTACAGGTTAAATGAAACTAAGGGTAATGCTGCTCAACAACAGTTGTGTTAACCTCATATTGTGGCCACTCAGGACTCTCCTCAGTATGGAGGAGAGCAATATCTGTGCACTGACAGATGCTTGGTTCAGGCTCACTTATGCACATCAGCACTACCAGGTTATGTTTCATACCATGCTGTCTGACAACAAGACTTGGAACAGACAACACAACTAGGGGGAGTATCCTTATACATCACAGATACACACACCTCCAGGTTAGTGGCACTACACAAAGCATCACAGACCATACATATACAACTACCATTGTGCAATACTGCCTTTCAGTTTGTTGCCTGCTACAGAACACACTCCCAAACTCAGGAACCACACTCGGCTTTCATGGGAACTATGGAGAATATGAAGGTCTCCACAAACACCATTATATTGTGTGACTTCATATACACAAATATTGACTGGGGATACTACTTAAGCCCCGACAACCTCACCCAACAGTCACTACAATTTGTGGACTCATATGCTTTGGCACAACCAGTCAGCACAGCCACAAGGGGGAATACATATTGGACCTGCTCATCACCAACATGGGGACTCTATGTTCCACACCAGTGATATACCCCTCATTGGTAAGGTCAGAACATACATGTATCTCATAGGACATACATATACCCTCCACACACCCATCCTGGGTAATCTTGGTGAACTTCTCATGAGCCAACATCTCACTTCACCAAAGCAGGGTGGTATCCTTCAGAGATCCTGAGACAGTGGCATATACGGCTCACACTGCTGCATCCTTTACATACACATTCTATGGACACCTAGTGGACTGCATGGATTGTGCTATCCCAAATAACAACAGGACCCACTACTACAATGGCAGGGGACCTGTCTGGTAGACCCCAGCCATTAATAAGCTGTACAATGTCAGGAGGATGCTACTACATGATAGAGCACAATCCCAGACTGGCAAGGCATCTGTGATCTGTACTAGCAGGCAGCTACAATCACTCATGGACTTTTCTAAGGGACACTTCTACCAGGCAATTGCAACTGACATGTAGGACTATCACATGCCCTTCTTCAGTTATGTCAGGAACTTGGGTGGACACTCACTGATATGCTGTGAGTTACTGCATACTGACTAAACCTACCCTGAACCCACTGGCATTGCCTACATCCTGGCAAACAGGTTCAGTGCAGATGTCTCCCACCCATCCCCCCTAAGGAGCAACTATCCATCCCAACCGAGTATAACCTCCCTGACATCACACAGTAACAGGTGAGTGCTGCCCTCCCCACAGCGTACATCACAGTATCAATGTGACCAGATGGTGTCCCAGCCTGCATCATACATGAGCATCATGACAAATGCAACTCTCACATTGCATCACTGTTCAATATCGGAGTTACCACAGGATATGTACCCAAGGAATGGCGTACTGCAACAGTGGTCCCACTCCACAGAGTTGGTGCCACAACGGACCACAGACAATATTGCCCTATAAGCCTATGTAGCCTGTTCTGCAAAGCTATGGAACATATTGTCATAGGACTCCTACACATAGACATCGGGAACCTACTGACACTGTGTCCTACACATTTCAGCATTGTTGTGGGCAGATCTTGCCTCTTGAACCTGTTTGTATTCTTTAAATGGCTAACAGGTCCATTGACATAGGGACAGCTGTCCACACAGCCTACCTGAACTTTGTAAAACCCTTCAACACAATAACCCACTGGCCCATTATGCATAGGCTCACCAGCGTCAATATGGACACATGTCTCACACAATGGATTGATATCTAGATCAGGGATAGCACCCACATGGTCAGAATTGCAGGTGCCATGTCTGACTATACACCAGTTACACATGGCATCCCACACGGCTTGGTCCTGGGATCTCTCTTGTTCAGTATATATTTGTCTTACGTACAGGCTACCATAGGGGGAACTTTGCTGAACATGTTTGCACTTGACTGCAAACTGGGTGCCATGATCAACTGTCCAGCTGCCACATGCATACTCAATCAGGGTCTCACAGAGATGGATGACTTGTGCCTGAGCCATGGCCTACAGCTAAATGCCATTAGTTGCATAGTCATCTCCTTTGGGAGTAACAACATGCGCACACATTACCACATAGGTAGTACTCCATTACATATGGTAGGAGTTGTTAGGGGTTTGGGGACATGACTTGTTCGTACTGTCACCTTTAACATTCACGTTGCCAAAGTGGTTGGACACACCTTCTATGTGGGCCACCTTATCCCATATGGTTTCACATCTAGATCGAGTGAGGTCATTGTGCCCCTATACTCATCACATCCATGCTTGGTTACAATGCCACATTTGGGGTGTACCTTACCTGACACCTGCAGCAACTGTACTGGCCATGGAAGGTCCTCACCAAGCAGATCTAGGGACTCACACAGATGCCCTGCATAGTTCAGATGCAGTAACTCCAGCTCTACTCAGTCACTTACCACCTACTCAGATATGATGTGTGCCTGTTGTTTACAGATATACCCAAACCAGATTCACTATACATGCTCCACCTCAGGATATCCAACTCCTTTGGAGCTACACACTCCAGGGACGTATACCTCAGCACAGATGTTAATAGGACATTGTGGCGGGACAGATTCTTATCCCAGAGGCCCCACTCACTACAGAATGTAATCCCAGTTTCATATAGGCAGAGCCACCCACTGACCACCTACTGGAGACATCTTGACGACTGTATGGGTGATTGTATATTTACCTCTGGAATATCTGCTAGACAGAGGCACACTAGCCTAAACGTACATGGGCTATCTTGTGTGGCCTACTATTCACGCACACAGTGTAGTAATCTGACAGGGTTGCGAATGCCAAACACACTCTGGCTAGGCTTGTACATGCCCTAGGGCAGATAGCCTAGTATAGACCTCTGAACCTATGCTAATGTTCATGATCCACAATGTTTATTGCTGATACTGTTTGCAGGTCTTTATCATCTTTGCTTTACCAGTTTCCATGAACAACTTCGGTATCTGCAGAACATATTTGATTATGACAGGGTTCCACTATATTATAGATGTGTCCGTTGTCATATAACTGTGTGCACAGTGCGAATTGCTGTATAGTGACAGGTTCCTGGGTTAACACATGCAACTGCCAGATATGCATGGCCCACTGCTGTACTCAGACATGGCCTAAGTGTGTGAGCATGCCCAGTTCTACCATTCCATGTTTTGTTGCCTGACATTTGTCTCATTTATTCAAGTGTGTGAGCATGCCCAGTGTGACCCTTCAGTATGTTGCTATCTGAGGTCCACTACATTTGCTAATGTGTGCAAACATGACCAATATTAACATTTATACTGTGTGTGTTGGAAGTCAGGTTCTGTTCTCACTGCAGGACTCACCTTTGTGTCATAACTCAACAAGGATTATGCTGTGCCTGCAGGGTTTCCATGGAATACTTTGCATAGACTTATCAACATTCCGTCATACAGGTGGGCCACTACAATACTGTCATGGTTTAGTGGTTCAGTACTTTGTCTATAGTGCGCAGTATCCTGGGTTCGAGGCCCATCACTGCTTTATATTTCCATACTGAGCAGACCGGACTGCTTAAGGGCCTGTTAAGCATATATGATCATGTTGGCTTTTGTTCAGCTATGCCCTACTTAGACCAGGCTTGTCCGACATTGTTCAATATTCACCAACATTGCTGGATGTTGCCCAATATTACTCAACATTGACCACTGTTGTGCTAGTTGGTGTGTGCGATTTTGTTTGCATATACTACATGGTGGTAATTGCTGTTTAGCACTGCTTTATATTGCTTAACACATGGCATCCATGCCTTAGGTGGTGCTGCAGGGCTGCCTATGTCGGATGCACATACTACACTCCCTGCACATGTTTGGAAGCAGGTGGTGTCAACCTAGGCATCCCTTTTACTTTATGTGCGAGTCGGAGAGGGGTATCATTTCCAGAGTTCCTACTGAGCCAGTGTATGTGCTATGCGTTGCCTCTTTGCCAAGGCCAAAGCATACTGGCACGCCTCCTTCTGCCTACTGGGGCAGGCTCAGGTTGTTCCTCCTCCGAGTCACGCTCTGCCTTTGATGACCTTGGCAATGGTGGGGGGCTGTTTGGCCCAGGCCTATGCTGGTCCTGCTGCAGCTGTTTTCCCAGGATCATATTATGTAGCATAGCACATACCATGACAATTTGGGTACATGTAGTTGATGAGTACTGCAAGGCTCCACCAGATGTGTCCAGGCACCAGAACCGTGACTTGAGCAGCCCAAACACATGCTCTCTTACATTACGTGTTTGTGTGTGTGCCTCATTATGGCATTCCTGTTCAGGTGTGTGTGCATTTCTGATGGGTGTCATCAGCCACGGCTCCAGTGCATAGCCAGCATCCCCCACTAGGTGACCATGTGGGATGTCCCCATTGGCAAATGTCTGGTACAGCTGCGTCAGATGCCAGATATGGGAATCATGGTAGCTTCAAGGGCAGCCTGCACACACATTCAGTATTATGCCCTGGGCATCACACATGACCTGGCAGTTGATGGAGGGGAAGTCCTTGCAGTTGAAGTAGACCCTACCCCGCTCACCGGCTGGTGCTTTGATGCGTATGTGCGTGCAGTCTATTGCACCCACTACCTCAGGGTATTCTGCTATTTCCTGGAAGAGATGCATATTGCTGGCCAATACCTCACGGGAATTGGGGAAATATACATGATCATCGACATGTGCTGACATGGCATCCAGAAACTGGTGTAGTACCCTGGATGCTGATGCCTGTGATATCCCCATCATATCACCAGTTGGTCTCTGGAAGGTACCTGTTGCTAATATTCTTAGGCCAACACATACCTTGGTTTTCACTGGGATGGGTTCCCCTCTGTTGGTTCTGTGTGTGAGGCGTGGCCTGCACAGCTCAACAATTTGCTGCAGGAGGTCTCTGTCCACTCTATAGCGCTCCACTATCTCCAACTCATGTAGCCCCTGGTAGGTTACCCTGGGCCTGTACACTCTTCTCTGTCTCCTCACTGTGGGTTGTCCAGCAGCATTTCCATTGTCACCACCCTCAGCATGTTGCATATGTCACCTTATAACAGCAATGGCAGCCCCTAACATTTCATTGTCTCAGTAAAGCTTTTTCAGTTTTCACTTCTATTAGCTTACTGCAGTGTCTGTTGTGAGAAACATAATGGACTGTTGTTGGCAGAGTTTTAAGTGCTAGGCTGGGCTGGTCTAGTGTACTGCCTGTGTAATTGCCTGATTCTGATTGTTTTCACCTGCTAGCTCTGCTAGTACTCCCTGGTAGCTTCCTTTTTCCTTTCTGTTTCCTCAGGGGGGAGCGCCGCGCACACAAGCGCAAACACGCGCACAGCAGCTAACACACATGCACACATGCTTACATGGAGTAAAACTTGCTTATTCGGGTTAAAATGCGTGCACACCAGCGCAAACGCGCTTACAACTCTTTAAACAGCCTTATACATGCTTACTCCAGCTTAAACGCATGCACTCATGCTTACACGCGTGCACTCTGTCTTACTCGGGTTTACAGGTGTGCACACGAGCGCATACCTGCTAATCAAGAAACTTTGGTGTTATCCACGGCATACACCTTCCATTTCTTGGCTTTCCCTAGCCTACCTGTTGACACACCTCTTTCCATGATGTCTAAATGACAGCGGACACATGCCACTCTGCTCCAATGAACTTCACTTCTTTCATACATACCCCCCTCGTGATGTCACCTATCTTCTACTCTGTTACTCCCCGTATCCTACTCTGACACTCCACTGACTGTGCTCATTTGCTATGTAAACTAGCGATTCACTATCCTAACACTCATTTACATAGGATTGCCTACTAATGCTTGGTTACATGTCTTAGACTGAGCTTCCTCCCTTAGCAGTCTCTACTCGGTGGCCATCTTGTCTTTAGCCTGCCATTCCCTTGCATTGTACATTACCACTTTCAATAAAATCCACATTTGTGGGTTTTAATTTGTAGTATTCTGTGTTTTAGAGCGCAGCCCGTTTGCGCGGTGCTTTGCTATGCTTAAACATCGGAAATCAGCGAAAAAAATAAAATTATTTTTATTTTAATTTTGCATCAGGGAACATTTCCAGTGGCCGTATATTTGGCCATTGGCATGCTTTCTGCACTGGATGCAACCTTTATTTGGAGCTGTCATGGCTCCGTTTTGCTATTTGCAGAACAGTACTCAGTTGTCTTCTGAGTAAATTTCTGCAAATAACACTGCTCTTACTCAGACAGGTTCAGGTTTCCTGAATCACAAATCTACCTGATTTGCATGCCTTTCACCTGCAATTGAGGTGACTTGCATATCCCAGCCCTGTCCATGTAAGAGCAGTTTTAGGAGCTCTCTTACACGCCCCTACAGACTGTTCCTGGATCGCTCATTGGACATGATGGCTGCATGGAGTCTTACTCTACTCTTAGACTCCATGCAAGCCATCGTGAATCCGGCCCCATGTTTAATAAATACATAAAAAGAAACTAAACTTATATCACTATCATTAAAATTATGCTGTAAAATACATTCTTGTAACACACTATTAAAATCAGTTTAATAAATCTGTATTTTAAATGATGTTCCCAAACTGAATTATGAAAATCTTTTCTACAATTATAAACTGTGCAAAACATTTAACAGAAATTATGTCTCACCCATTTTAGCACGATCAAACTATTGCTACGTGAGTCTGCCTCTATTCCAGGAACACTAATGTTTTCGTTCATCAGCTACTGCCTTAGCTGGCATCACTGTCACCCTGAAAAAATGATTTAATACCACATTTATGGTATTAAAAAAGTGACCCTACAAATGCTGTATATAGGCAAGGCAATGTCTGTGAAGTTAAATTATTTTTTTTTTTCTGTTAGAGGTCAGCCACCTAGCCATCATGCACGAAAGAAGGGAGGCGATCCTGTCAGCAACTTAGCAAAGGACAGAGTTAGTGAAGGTTGTTCTACTGGTGGTTGCATATTCATGTTCAGCAATCTTTCACTGCTATTTCTTTTTCCTGCATGCTATGGAGTCACAACCGATACTTGAGGCAAAAGCCATGCCACTCTCCAAAATCTAAACCCTTGAATGCAGTCTGCTAACCCACTGAGAAAAAACACCTCCCTGACTGTCCATTGCACTTTAGAACTAGTGGAGATTAAACTTTCCTAAAGTCTTAAAGAGAAAGTCTATAACTATATGCATACATTATGGAAGACAATAAATAACTGAAAGACAGATAGTATAGGTGCAAGATGTCAAAAGAGTAATCACGTATGCTTATTGGTATGAAAAAACATATTTTGCAAAACAAGAGTGACATCTAATCAAGGGGCATGTATTAAATAGCATGCCTTTCAACGAAAATTTCCAATAACGCATTGACAGGCTTAGTCACATAAAGATCTGCTATGACTGTTTTTTTTTTAGACACACGCATATGTGTAATAGAATTAGCAGCAGTAAGAGATCAGGCAAAGTGTGTTTAATCACTAGAGACATAGAGACATTCAGATTAGAAATGTAACAAGGCCTCTGAAGGTCCGATGCTCCCCAAAAACTTTCTTTGACCATGAGGCAAGCCTGCGAGCCTAAGCATGTGACCTATGGAAGATCTACCACAGAGCTTTACCATGCATGCACCGAGAGTAACTGTGCCTCACAACCCGCAAAACTTGCTACCACCTGGTACAGTAATCCTGGCAGATGAAATCGCTGCTCTCCACTGCCAACAGCTGCACTAGGAAGAAAGCCCTCTGCAATCAGCTCTAATCGATCAACATATCCCAAAACCACCAGGAAGGGACAGGAACTTACAACACTAAGGGCATGCAACCAAAATCACCACCCTGACAACCAAACCAACACAATAACCAGCTACATCAGTGTTAACCAAGGCCATGCTCCCCAAAGCTTACTTTGACCACAAGACTAAAATGGCCTTAATAAAACCTGGCGCAGAACAGTCACATCCAAAAGGTAAGTTGCACACCTCATCCTCAAGCAACACAATGGCTTCCCAGCTTCCCTGCCCCAGCAACCCAGTCAAAAACCATGCAACAAATAACCGGCCATCATCACATGCGACAAGCCAGCTCCTCCAGCAATCAAAAAAAAAAAGAATGTGTGTGTGTGTGTGTGTGTGTGTGTGTGTGTGTGTGTGTGTGTGTGTGTGTGTGTGTGTGTATATATATATATATAATATATATATTACCCAACCCACCTCTACACATCACCACACCACCAACCCCAACACCACCATCACCACACCCACAACCACACACACACAAGCTGTCCTGGATGTAGCTGCCACATATAAATGTTAATGCCAAAATTTGATTGCCCCCCCCACCCCCCCCAGTTAAACCCCCTCACCCCTCCTACCCTCCCTCTCCTCAACAACACAAACATAACCGTTTCATCCCCCCCTCCCCTCTTAACACCTACTAATATATTTTTAACCCCTTGTACCCCCCTGAAATTGAAATTTTTTAGTTTGTTACCGATTAAGTTTGTTAAAAAAGTCTTTTTGTGTTAAAAAAACATCTTATTAAAATCTTAAGATCTTACCTGGCCAGTTTACATGTCATTGCAATCCTTAATTTCTTTTAAAAATGTGTTTTACTAGTTTTGTGAACTGTTTTTTAGTTCATATATGTTTGCATTTTTATTTTTTTAATTGCATTTTTTCAAAATGCTCAAATTTTTTCAAATTTTAAATAAATTGTCAGTATTCCTGTAATTGTAAATCTTATGTAAAATTTATTTATTGTACTATTTGTGATTGTTAATGTTTGTATATTTTTTTTTTCTTATTTTTTTATATTTTTTGATTTTAGTTTTTTATAACTTTTTTTTATTTTTTCTGTTTTGTTATTTTTTTTTATGAAAATATATAATACTTAATTGATATACAGTGATATAGTCATTTGTTCCTAATTCAATTAATAATTAATTCTTAAAGTCAGACAAATTAAAATAACATTAACAAAGACTTAAAGTTAAAATTAAAAAAACAATTAAAACATGTTAAAAGAAAAGAGTAAAGAAAAAGTAAAACAAGTAAAAAAAAGAAAAATAAAAAAATAAATAAACCTAAAAAAGTAAATCTTGCAGTATAAATTCACCAAATATACGAATAATGTAGATAAATTGCCTGTATGTACATTCCCCCAACAAACGAAGAACCCTATTAGAAAAACTCCGCTGGTCATAAAACTCCAATCAACCATGCAATAGCCATAGCTCTGCCAGCTGACCTATTTATGATCTGCCAGCTCACCCCACTCCATTCTATCTGATGACATATACACCAGGTAACAGATAATAAAATACCCTAGAAGATAGACCCACCAAATACACTTAGCAATTACCCCTCCATGACCTTTACATGTCAGGACCCTCCAACAGTCAACCCCCCGACCCTCTACCCCCATCAGCCCCCACCTCTAAAAGTATAAACAAACCAGTACCCTAACAACATCACATGACCAGAAAAGCAAAGCATGCCCAGCCTCAGTCTTAAAAAACTTAAATAAAAACCAGGGAAAAAAAAAAAACAGCAAATTAATCAAAGCAAAAAACTTGTCCCTTAGAAAACGTTGCTTACTTGTAAAAAATGCTTGCTATCCTAGAGTCTCATGTAAAACAAGCCACCATTACAGACCAAAAAAAAGTTTTATGGCATTCCACAAAAGCCCCCCCTAGATCAAATTAAATATCAGCAGCTAAGGAATGAGACTAAAAAATCCATTTTACTAGGTAAAAGAAACTACTACTGCCATCTACAACAGAAAAAAATCAAAACAACCCTCAGAAGTTCTGGGCAGGTATAAATAAACTCTTGCACCCAGGACAAACCACCACTCCAAGCCCCACAGCCTTCATTGATAAATTACCAATGGTAGTTGCAAACACCTCCAATAGTTTCTTCACTGAGACTATTCAGTCCCTAGCAAGCCAGCTACATCCAAGCTGCACCAGCTCAAAGTCCACTGCTCCCGGTACCCAACTCTCCTTTAGCTTCCAACCAGTTACTACATCACTTGTCCATGCCCTAATCAAAAAATTAAAACCCACTTCTCTATCAGCAGATCTTCTCCCCGCTGAGTATCTGCAAAAAGCTGCAGATGCCTTAGCATACCCCATCTCCATTCTAATCAGTTGTACCATATCAGTACCTACCATCTGGAAAATATCCCATGTGATACCACTCCATCAAGGCCGGAGCTCCACTGAACTGTCTAATTTCAGACCCATAGCTATACTGTCACCATTGGCTAAAATTATGGAAAAATGCATCCATAGATAAATGCTTCACCATCTAATCCAGAACAATCTCTTGGCCAACTCTCAGCATGGCTTCAGGCCTCATCATAGCACCACCTCAGCCCTCCTAGCCTTCTCTAATGCCATTAACCATAACCATAACAATAATAAACTATCCTCTGCCCTCTTTTTGGATCTCTCCAAGGCTTTTGATATGGTTGACCACCAGCTTCTAATCCACACCCTGAAAACAATTTGCTTAGAAAATCAAGTTCTCCAGTGGTTCCAATCTTATCTGCGTGGTAGACAACAGGTCATCCTATGGCAAAATAAACTATCTAACCTCCTACCTAATACACTGGGAGTCCCCCAGGGCTCTATATTAGGACCTCTTCTATTTTCTATTTTCATTAATGATCTCTACACTGTCATCCCAGATGCAAACTGTATTCAATATGCGGATGACTCCACTCTGATCTGCTCTGATGCATCCCAGTCAGATCTGTGGACATTATCCCAAAATACTTTCAGTATAGCTGAAAATTGGCTTTCTGATCATCGTCTGATCTTAAACTCCAATAAAACAAAGTGATTACTTTCATCCCCTACTAATAGGTCGACTACATTATCCTTTTAAATAAAATCTAACAATGGCACCACAATCTTCCCAGATACTCCTAGGTGTTATTGTACATAATAACCTTAAATTTGACTTGCATGTCAACCAAACTATCAAAACCATCAATGAAAAACTCGGGTCACTATACAAGATTAAACCCTTCCTAACCCCACCAGCTAGAACTGCCATTGCACAATCTCATCTGCTCTCGACTCTTCTCTACTGTTCCCCTTTATTCACTAACTTAAGCAAATCTGATCTCAATAAACTCTCTAGCTGCTACAACCACATTGCCAGAGGTTCCACTGGGATGCCCTACAGGACACACCACTGCAACAACCTAAACTATCTAGGATGGTTAGAACTGCCCAGACTAATTCAGTACAACCAGCTTATAGTGGCACATAAAGTACGTAACCAACCTGAAAATACACCTGCACTTAAAAACATTATCAATCCCTACATCAATCTCAGACCACTTTGCTCTTCCAATAGACTGCTAGTTCAAACTGTCAAAACCAATAATTCAGCTGGTGTCTCTCTGTTTGCCAACTCTGTAGGTAAAATTTGGAACTCACTCCCTGCGGACATCACCCTAGAATCCACTCTAAGTCAATTCAAGAAGAGTCTCAAACAGTATTTTAAATTAAACTGGTTATGCCCTTGTTCCAAGTTTGACTATCTCTTTCCTATGATGGCATGCTAACTACTTTACAGCTCAGCTATGTGTAAATACTAGGTCTTTTACCTTGTGAAATATTAACTTTGTGAATTTGTATAACTTGATTATATAAATAATCTTTAAACTGTGTTTATCACCAACCATGTAATTTCTTATTGTTTGTACCTTGGAGCTTTTCTCCCTGGGCCTCCACTGAAAATGGACACATATCCAATCGGGCTATCCCAATCAACAAATGTAAAACAAATTAAATAAATAAATAAAGTAGGAATGAAGGTAAACTAAAGGGATATCTAAAAATGTAGAATTGTCATTATGGTGAAAAAGTGCCAGTGTCACCTGATGTTTTTGTTGGCCTGAATGAAACAATAACAGATTGTGAAAAAAAATCAAACAACTGAACCAGGTAAGTGATTAATGTGAAGTCCAAGCATTTAATCTATTTTAGGAGTTATTTCTGAACTTTAGAATCAAATAGTTTCTTGCTGGGTGAGGTCTTTATATCATATTGCAGTTTGTTCAAAATTTTTGTTATAGAGATACAGAAAAATGTATCATCAAAAATATTAAGATTTCAAATGGAGCAATTTTTTTTCAAAAAAAAAAAGATAAATAAATAAATAAGAAAGCAGATTGAATCATAGTCTAGCTGCATGTAGGATCAACTATTTTAGGTTACTGTGGCCTGACATGCAATAATTTCCATAGAATGTTATACACACATGCACGCACATGCACACACACACACACACACACACACACACACACACACACATACATGCACAAATGAATACATTTACATCCATGCACAAATGCATGTGATCACACACATTCACACGCTTACATACATATACAATATGATCAGATCAATTAAACTGAAGTAAAGTAAATGATTTTTATAGTACATAACCCTAAGATTGCAAATATTAAAGTAAATTATATTATTTTATAGTATATAAGCCTAAAATTGTAGATATACCTGCACCTAAGAAATCAAGCTTAATACCTCTGTCTTAAAATTACTTGGTGCCAAAGAAGAGTTATGTAAGGGTTAAGTGACTGTAGGATTTAATTGTCTGTGTCTCGTACATGCACTAGTGGTTTACATTTATTAATATAAATTGTCAGTAAAATGACTGAATTAAGTGCTGATATGCTAATGACAAAAAATGAAAAACAGAAACCTACTAGAAAATATGAGTTTTTTTCTCTTTTAAACTAGCAAAGTTTAGATGCAGCAAAGAAAAATCGTTGTGATTCTGCAATGATATATTTATTTGCATTATTAATAAGCAGATTATTATATTTTCTCCATGCATATAAATATGGATGCATCTCAAAACAAAAGCAAAACTCTTCTAGGGTTCTCTAAAAATAAATGTTAATTTTTAGAATATATTAATTCTTAATTGCCGCAAACATATTTTCTACTGGAATGACAAATTCCTTAAGGAAAAGTTAAAAAAAAATAGATATATATAATTAAGCAACATGTCACACCTTTCCTGTCACATCTCAAGAACTCATAGACTGCATTACATGAAAATGATTAATTTAATTTCCATTTTTTTAAGAATCTTATTATGCCACAAGAAGAAATATGGTCACATTTTACCTCTTAGTCAAGCATCAGGTAAACTAAATAATGATAATTAAAACATTTCTCAGTATTATAAGAGTAGTATAATGTGTGATTTTAAAATCATTACTGGAATTTTAAAAACAGGTTTACTCTCCAAGCTAATATACATGAATACTAAATGGTTAGGCCTGGTTTCATAGTACAAAGACCGTTGCAAACAGAGCAGTTGGGCCTTGACAGTATGGCACGCTGCCACTCACACTACATGAAGACTGTGTCAAACACCAGACACAGAGGTTGTTCTTCCTGTGCAAACTGTGTAAATGGTGTTAAAATGGATGTCTGTCATGTAAATATCTCCACAGCACATCATTAATGACAGTACAATGCAGTTTATGTCCCTGGTTTCCTCCAAATGGGCCATGTTAACTCACAAAGATAGTGTTAAAATCTGAACACAAGTCACTCTAAAATCCCAAATAATTCTTACAACCACTGTTTATATCAAGTGTTTGTATCTCCCACTGAATTAATAATGAGGTCAGAAAACACAGAGACAGTGTCTGAAATGGAGATTTTTGTTTGCATATCAATGGCAGTTACCGTAACTACACTGTTTAAAGGGACTGAATATTAAATACCATCCAGGCTGTATTTGCATGCATCTTAGGTCAGCTGGCTATGTGATTTGTACAGAAAAAAATGCACACGTGTTCAATAAATAATAATAGTAATGTTTGTTTCTAATTAGGTGCATTTATAACTTTGAATTTCTGTACAAATGTGATATTCTTTTAATCTATGAGACATTATGCCCCGATTCCAAAAGAGTTGCTCTCAGTGTAAGTAACTTATTTCATTGCAATGCATATCTCTAAACAGGCTTGCACTGGGGGCCAAATTCAAAAAGACCTTTTCTCAGCCTGCTCAGTGCTAGTGGTCACTTATACTGATAATAATTCTTTTGGAACTGGGATCTATGTATTGTCTAAGGTTTATTCCAGACACAGAATTACATTCCCAAACTGCAGTGTCATAATGCCTTGCCTTGGGAATGCCTTTCTTATAAGCAATAAGCAGAACAATGCAACACCAAGTAAATGACCAAAATGAGCTGCATTCAGAGCAATAATTATGTTGAGTTTAAATGTAAACACAAGATATCGTTTAATACAGAAGTAGTACAACAAATATGATATACGGTGTACGCATTATGTATTTCAGTTTTCAAAACTGTTCTTCTTTCGGCTGCTCCTGTTAGGGGTCGCCACAGCAGATCAACTGTTTCTATTTCTTCCTGTCCTCTGCATCTTGCTCTGTCATACCAATCACCTGCATGTCCTCTCTCACCATATCCATAAACCTTATCTTAGGCCTTCCTCTTTTCCTGTTACCTGGCAGCTTCATCTTTAGCATCTTTTCCCCAATATACTCTGCATCCCTCCTCAGCACATGTCCAAACCAATGTAATCTCGCCTCTCTGGCTTTGTCTCCAAACCTTCCAACCTGGGCTGACCCTCTAATATACTTATTCCTAATCCTGTCCATCCCTGTCACACCCAGTGCAAATCTTAACATCTTCAACTCTGCCACGTCAAGCAGTTTTCAAAACTGTTTAGGGTATTTGAATATTTTGTTTCTGTATTACGTGCAGTAAATATGTAAATTAAGAAATGAAACTTCTAAATAAATGTTTATTTTTTACTTGTAATTGTATTGTTCCCTAATGGAACCAAAATGTTACAGTCACAATTATTAGGTCAGAAAATGAGTTAGTTAATTGGTAATGTAGCAACATAATAAAAAAAAATCAGAACAGCTCTTAGTTCTCTCACTGGGTTACTGTACCAAATTTATTATCCCAACTCCAGTTTTGACAATGTGACACTGTTGAAGTGCATTCATTTTTTTTTCTCTAGTATAAATTTAACATAGTAAGAGTGCAGTTTTTATTGTTACCTACAGCCGCAGTGCCTTCCTGGCCTTTAGTGGTAACTGAAACATTTATATCAGTTTTAAATAAAAAAAAAAACAGGAAGGAAATGTTTCACCAGAAGTTGTTGTCAGTGTTTGAATATATTTGTGTTTATGTCATTCACTAATATAATTTAACCATTTATTATAAACATTCACATAGCCCTAGACTCTTTAGGTCCAGAATTAGGGACAAATCATGAACAAATTTTAAATATTGGTAATAATGATGTAGAAAGTTGATATACTAAGATAATGTGAACTAGCATGTATCTTAAGAAGTCTATAAATGTAAAAACTAAGACTCTCTCTCTCTCTCTCTCTCTATATATATATATATATATATATATATATATACACACACACACGCACACACACACACCCACACACATATTAAAATGGACCATATTGTGTGTGTGTGTCTTTCGGCTTTTCCCGGTTAGGGGTCGCCACAGTGGACCTCCGGTCCGCTAATGATTGGCAGTTGATTTTTATGTGCTGAGTTGCCAGCCCTAACGCACAACCTTCAACGAAGGGATGCCCATTCATGCATGTCTCCATGCAGAAGACGCTCTAGCTGAGAGTCGAACCGGACAGCATCTTACTGTGAGGCGACAGCCTTACTGCAGCACCACCACCGCGGATATTAATGTATGAAAATGCAGACGTTGGGAAATGAGAATTATAAGGGCATCACAATGCACAAAAGTTTTAGTTATAAAAGCATAAAATAAAAATGTATCTTATTGCATCAGTTACATAAAAAAGGATGGTGTAAATTTGCCAGAATAACAGCTGAAATGCAACTTTGGCAGTAACATCTTCCTCTGCCGCTATAGTCTCAGCATAACCATATTATGCAGGTTATATTTTTATGCAAGGGCTGCTTATTTGCTTTATTACACTTCCTTTGAGTTACTGCTTTTTCTTCTTCTTCTGGTATAAAAGCTGTTTTTACAGAACTGTTAAAGCTGCCTCCATTATAAAAAGCATGTGTACTACCCAATGAAAGACATGGAATTAAAGTTGCTAAAGGTATACAGCAAATCTTAGTTTAAAATGCTGCTGTCTGTGAGAGTAGTATTGCCTTCTTGCAATCCCAAACTTATCCTTCTCACTAGCAAATAATGAACGAACAAATGAATGAATGAATGAATGAATGAATGAATGAATGAATGAATGAATGAATGAATGTAAAATTGCATTAAGTGGGCAGTTGTGCTCACTAGGAACAAGTCACCATCTAAGTCAGACAAATACATAAGTTAAAATCTTCTTAATACAATCTTGTCAGAGCCTCCTTAATTTATTGATGACTGTTTTTCTTCTATTAAAGTGAGTTGACATGAGCAGACATAAGGAGACATGTGATGATCAGACAGCCTGTTAACTGGGTGATCTGCTGGTAATTATAAACAACGTACAAGTTGTAAATGTCTCCTGAAGGTCAAGACTGAACCTGTATAGCTATACTAGCATTTCATGATGGACCTGGCATGCAACACACATACACACAAACACACACACACACACACACACACACATATATATATATATATATATATATATATATATATATATATATATATATATATATATATATATATATATTCATATATATATATATATATATATATATATATATTTATATTTATTTATCTATCCATATGGGTTTCTGACATTGTCAAACAGCAACTTGTCAAACTCAGAAAATTGCCATTACAACTGATTGCACATACCAGCAGTTCTTTTGTGCAAGATCACAGTAGAGAGAGAATTGGTGAATTTGCCCTTTCTCTATTTATTTATTTTTATTTATTTAAATTTGTTGACCGGGAGTGTCCGACTGGACGTAGGTCCATTTTCAGCAGAGGCCCGGGGAGAAAAGCTCCACAGTAAAATAAACAGACAGTAGTTACATTGGATTACATAGCAATTAACAATTTAACATAGCAATTACTTACAACATATTTACAGATGAAGAACATAGTACATCAGTAGACAACTAGAATCTTTATCTGTGAAGTACATAACAGACATTAACAAATGTTACAATGAGAAGTTCCTGCTGTATAATAAGTACTAGGCTTATGAGCATCTGAGCTTGCTATAATCAAGGTAGTTAGTGGAGTGGAAAGAAAGGTAGTTGTTGGATGGGGTGGATGATATTAGAGTGGGAGTTGCAAGGGCATAGCCAGCATGTTTTTAGGTGCACTTTTAGTAAAGTTTTGATGTGGGTGCATGATGGCACGGAGGTAATTGTGGGTGGGAGTGAGTTCCATAATTTGACTATGGCGCAAGAGAATAGTGCTTCACCAGCAGAGTTATTGGCTTTAGTGATCTGCAAGTGATTTTTGTTGCTGGATCTTAGTGGTCTGGTGGTGTGATAGGGTTGGAGTAGATTCTGGAGGGATGGGACATTTAGTGGATGGTTTACTAGTTTGTGGGCGAGTGAGAGTTGATACCACTGAAGGAGGTGAGGGAGTACAAACCAGCCCAGTTCAGCAAGTGAGAGACAGTGGTGACTACGGTAGGATGCCCCTGTGGCAAATTTGGCAATTTTGTTGTAGCAGGTCTCTAACTTGTTTAGATCACATTGCCTTAGGTTGGTATATATTGGAGAGGCATAAAGTAGGGTGGAGATAAGGTGGGAATCTGCTATTGAAATCTTTGCTGCTTTGGTGAGAAATTGCTTATTTCTGTATAACGGTCCTATTTTTTTGTGGACTTTTTTTATGGTCATGGATATGTGAATGTCAAATTTTAGTTTATTGTCTATTTCCACTCCTAGCAATTTGGTGTGTTCAGTTGGGTATATAGTGGTGTTGTCTTTTGCTGTGATGTTAAAGTGAGAGTTGTTTTGAGTATGTTTGGTGGGTTGGAAGATGAGTAGTTTAGTTTTGTTTGGGTTGAGTATTAATTGGGCATCGGATAACCATGTTTCAACAGAGGAAAAGGCTTCCTGTGTGACTTTTGCAGTTTGGGTAGGGACTGGGCTGAGCAGATGATGGTTGAGTCATCGACTGTGACTCTACTGTAGTATGATCTCAGAGTTGATAAATGTAATTAGTAGGCTTGCTCCAAAAAACAAGATTTGTTCTTCCTCTTTTTTTTCCCCAATAGACAGTTGATAGACAAGTTGTGCTTGATCAGTTGCCATTCAGTAACTTTAAGTTTTAATCAGCTGTCAAAGATCCGTATATACATACATATATATAGACAATGTTACCTAGTACCAAAGAAATATGGTATTCCAGCCTTAAGAGTAGTGAACTCTTTCCTTAGGGCAGAAGTAAATGCAAAAAGGAAAAACCAATTGTACAGGAATGATGAATTATTAAAACAGACCATTGTCAAAACTTCTGACATAAGATCCATGTCATAGACCACTTTGCAACTGACATAGCATTTATTCGGAAAATTAAAAAAAGTTTATGTTGTTGTTACTGCAATATATAACTTAGATCTGATAAAGCTACAAGTACAAATGCTCAGAATTTGTGTTTTAACTTAGTAAACCTTGGTTTAATCAAGAAATACCAGCTTGCATCTTTTTTTTTTATTTTTAATAAAATGCAAAGTCTTGCTCCCATCTCCAAAATCAACAAGACTTCTAAGGTCAAAAGATGATTATTTTATTACAGATCCTTCCTTCCTTCCTGCCCTTTTTCCATTTATGTTATACAACCTGGAAATGCAACGCTGAGAACATGTCACAAGTACACTTGTATTAAATAAATGAAACTGTGGTATCCACTTTAGTATTATAAGAAAAATGTAGCTAAATTTTATTTCTTGTAATTCTGGCTTTGTAACTGCTCAGTGTCGTAAAACTCAGATGTGTTTTTAAAGGATCCACTCTCAGTCCTCATGAGTCACATTATTATCTCAGCAATTAAATAGCTCTTAATAGATTACTTTTGTTAACCACTATGTATCAATACTAAACAAGTGAAAATTAAATGAGAAGTTATGCAAATGAAATTTGTAAGAATCGTGGTAAGACAAATAATGTAATCTGTTCTGTCTCAATGAATGGTCACAGAATTAGTGAGATAGGAAAAGATCCGTGCTGCACAGGATAGCATGCCTAAAACAGGAAATATAACAGGGATCTAAGGTAGGGCACTACATCTTAAACAACAACAATATTTTGTCAGAGGAAACTGAGTACTTAGAAAGTCCTTGACAAATATGAAATATGAAATATACAAACTATTTATGCCCAAACTATTGCCTCCCTTTTGACATACTGACACTATTAATCTCACAAAAAAACAGAACAAAGCAAATCAAAGTACACACAGCACTCTGGTGTTCTTTTAAGCTGTTTGTTGTAGAAGCACAATACCCCCTGCCCCCCCTTTTTGGCGTCCAGAACCCTTCATGCTCCACTGACTCTTAAGGTTGCACAACGTCATGGAAGGGGAATCCTTCTTAGTTGTTCAGCCTTACAATTATTATGAAAAATGGTTTGCTATTCTGGACTCTCTAGCATTCTCAGTTATATATCCTTTCCTTGAGATTCAGTAGATCAGTAAGTCAAAGCAGAACCCATACCATTACTAAGGGCTTTTTTCAGCAGAGCATCTGTTAAGTTGCACTTGCTTGATATTTAAAATGAATTATAGCAACACAACAAATTATTTATTTGGCTATTGTATAGTATTATTCCTTAATCACTAGTTAAGTTTAAATTCAGGTTTTCAAAAGTTTGTACATTATATGGATTACTCTATCACAATCTGATAATCATCTGTTCAGCAATTCCCATCGTCCAGCATCATAAAATTAACACTTTACTGCTAAAACAGAATAAAAAGCAAATGCTTTCCTCTTTGGTTATACTGAGGTTCTGACAATTCGCAATATCAATGGCCAAGGCAATGCGGTACAAAAATATCCCTAAAATAATACATTTTGTGACCTTATTTGCATATTCTACTTTTCTATATGTGTGTAACACATGGAAATTCATACTTAGCTATTACAATTTTGAAACATCATTAAAATATTGAATTTTGCAGCAAAATTACAATTATGTATAAATCAAATATAATTAAATGCTGGAGATGTGATTCTGAAATAATAGCTGATTGGGCACATATGATATATGAATGTAAAGTAATCTCCCCTTTTTGGAAATAAATTAATAACTTCATTTAAGTTCTATGGTCAGATAGATGTAATATTTTTAAATCTTTAGTTTTATTTAATGCTCTGATTCCTGAGAAAATTCCAAAAACCCAATTACCTATTATTTGGTCTATTCTTGCTATAGCCAGAAAAGTAATTACTAAAAATTGGAAAAGTAAATTTACCCCCTCTAGTGTTGAATTTATTAGTATGGCAAAACTAAGTAGTGAACTGCATACCATAAAGATGAGAAATTCTAATATTACACATTCATATTAATCTTGGCTTAAACTTAAAGACTTGCCTGAAAAATATTAATTGTTATTGATATGTAAAATGTTCCAGAAGTCCAAAATACTGCTCTCACTCACTGTAAATGCCTGTGTGGACAACCAGTAGCATATAATAAAAATAGCGTCACAAGAGCAAAAAGCAAAGGTCCAAATCTCATATTCAAATCTTTAAACAATTATTAATTAATAATAGAATGAGTCATAACAGCTTACACAAGACAAGATTACATTAACATACATAGTTAACACAAATACATTTACTGTCAGCAACACACAGAGCAAAAGCAAATTTGTCATCACACAGAAATTGAAATTTAACACATTAAAAGCAATATAAAAATATATATCATTAAATATATATCATTGCTAAAATATATAAAAAATATATAAAAAAACTTACGCATGACTAAAGATCATAATAAGATGAGATTTAATTATAAAATTAATATATTAAATAGTAATATAAAATTTATTATTTTTTATATTATTAAAATATAATTATAAATATATATTTGTATAATATTTTTTATATAAAGTATTATATATTATTTATATAAAAACAAAATTTGCTATTTCCTCTGTCTTTTTATGTCATCATGTCCAGTTTGTTTGAGACTTCTTAGAAGTATTTCCCATTGTTTTGTCCTCTATCTGGTCATGTCTTTATGTTTGTCTTTCTTTTCCTCTGTTGTGCATTATTCCTCTTCCCTATTAAATGTTATTAAAGATTCTGTGTATTATTTTTAAATTGAGGCCTTTTGTTGTCAATGTATAGTGTCGTGTGCTGCTAGCATCTGTTTCTCTTTTTTTCTGATGAACCATATTTTGTTCTGAGTATACCCTGTAAAAATGATTAACATATCCTGTCAAATGAGACCATTTCTTTATAAGCACACCTAATGTAAGACTAGATAACAATTTCTTTATTAAGAGCAGATAGAGAAACAAACATATATTAAAGGAAAGGAAGAAAACTGCTTTATTTTTAAAAAAACAGATAAGATATTAAAAAGGCAAGTAAAGGGCGAAACATTTATATATTATTTATGTACCATTTTATATATTTATATATTATATTTTTTTTATATATATTTTTTTAATAATATATATATATTTATATATATTTTTATATAATATTTGCATATTTATGTATTTTTATTAATATTTATATTATATAAATAAATTATTATGTTTAAAAATATATATTTTTTATTGATATAAACATGATAAGTGTTTTTTATGATTAATTGCATGATTAGTATTTGTAGCATTTGCAGCTATTTTTATTTGTTTAAATGTTATATTAATTTTTAAATTTAAATTTACATATTATGAATTTTTGGTATTTAATGATGTTTGTTTAATGTGAAAATAGTTTATGTTATATGTAAAATGTTGATGTATTGATCAGCTGTGGACCTATGTATTTTTATAATTGATTAGTTTATTTATTGTTTTAAAACCAAATTAAAAAAAATAAAAAAATATTGAATTTTGCAAAACCTGTTTGGGGTATAATAATACCTGTTTAAAATGTTTTATCTGTCCAGAATATATCTATGCAATAAAACCGCCAAATCACAAAGAATTAAGGCTGTTTCGAAACATGACAGTCCTAAGTAATAACCTTAAGTAACAGCCTTTATTCTTTCTGATTTATTGATTCACATTCAGATGTTGGGAAGCAAACTGAAAGTGAATATTATCAGTTTGATGGATATAAAAAATGTAGTTATAAAAACTTTCTTAATACCTTATATAGAATTTTTTTCTGTATCTTCTTTATATATTTTAATCTGCACCCTTCAAAACTTCATGTAGCTTCCCCATTTATTTATTTATTTGCTTTTGTTTACTGGGAAAGTCCATCTGGGAACTGAAGTGCCCATTTTTAGTGGAATGCTGGGGAGAAAAGCTACAAAACCCGGATATAAATAAAGTTTTGACAATTCAAAAGAAAAACAGTCACCAAACGTTATTTTCAAAGTACTTCTAAGCAATCTGTCAACAAATATTATTTACAAAGGAAATATATTTTTTCAAGATGTCAGTAAAATCAAAAATACTATGCTAATACACTTGTATAGTATCCATAGTGAACACAGTTAGGATTGCATACTTTAAACTGTAAGTGTGGTACAGTTGCATAGTTTATTAGTTGCCAGGTGACATGTTAGGGAACATTTAAATCGTTGTACGTTGTTTAAAAGTCTTATGTGGTTTGGAAGTTTGCTCCATGAGTTGGAGATGGTGACAGAGAATAGTGAGTCACTGTAATAATTATTCAGTTTATCAGCAACAGTTAGTCTGATCTGAAGATCTTAGGGTTCTATTTGGTACATGTCATTGGATAAGATTTCACAGCGAGAATGTTTTAAGTGGATGGTGAAGTATTTTGTGTATTGTGAATAGCTGGAAGTGAGTGATACATTGAGTAAGTTCAAGACAGTTGAAGGCATTGAGCTCATGCAGTGGTAGTAGTAGTGGTTTGGGAGGCTGCAGGAGAATTTACTAGTTTTGTTGCAGGTGCTATCTAGTTTGTGTTTGGTGGAGGAGTTGAGATATGTGAATATTGTAGGAGGGTAAGAAGGATAATCTTCCAATAGGAGAGCTTGCAAAGGATGCATTTGTTTTGACTGCATACATTTTGACCTGTTATCAACAATATCCAGCTGTGTTACAATAAATCATTTAACTTCTTTGCCTAGTTTTTTTTATCCCGAAATTTTAAAATCTTTATTTTCTTAGAGAGTAATGATAAGAAAATACTTATCCTGAAATAAACTGATTAAAAATGCATGCAAATGGAGTGTGATTTTTAGAAATGGTGGATATGGCTGAAAAATATGAATTTGTTAAAGACAATATTACCAATGAAATCTCAGATCTTCACTTTTTCCTAAAAGTACAGTGTATAAAATTTATGAAAACTTGGAATTGTGTATACTTTAAAGAAGCTAACTAACTATGGCAACCATTTCTGTTCTGGGTAATGATGAACACCCTCTCAAAATACATTTGTGAAAAAAAGAGTAATTTTCTTCATTTCTACCCAATTTGTGATGTTGGAAACAAATGTATTTTTTTTTTAGATAAAAATTTGGAGCATTATTTTCCCATATGTTTGCCCCTGCACCTTCCAACCATCAAGTCGCCCCATCAGACTTGTGCCTATTTGTTCCCCCATAATGGATATCCCAAGCATGAGAGAGAGAAAGAGAGAGTGTTGACTGGAGAGGCATCCTTCTTGGTAGTCATCAAGGTGATTTATGCCCTCACTGGCATCTTGGCAATGATGACATTTCTCATGATGCCCTAACCCTGCTCTGGCAGCTTTTGCAATTAAGTGAGATGTCCCACACATTCTCTGTGCAAGTGCCAGTTTCTGACCACATGCTGTGAGGGCTATTATCATTAGCTTGTCATCACCAAGCCCACAACCTTCGCCCTGCCCATTCTGGTGTTATATATGCCTCCATCAGCATAGCAGTAATCAGCCAACAAAGCCATCACTTCCACTCCCATGAAGGGCAAGCCAGTGCCATTTACTCACTCCTAGCCATCCCTGCCTGGATCTTCCAACACCCAACCCATTTTCAAACTTGCATATTCTGGGTCACATTCTAGGTTTTATCTCTCTATGCCACAAAGCCAGAAATTTATTTTGAGCATTATTAAACTGTAAATTATAGTTATGTTCCCTGCTAATGAAATCAGAAATGGCCACTGTACGTTTCTTACATTTTATGAACTCAATATACTCCTCAGGATGGTTTCTCATCTCCTTGTGCAATCATTCATTCAGAATCAAAATTGGCCAGTCCTTCCCATTCCCAGTCCTTGTGATTATTGGCACTTTCCAAGAATGAATATTTTTTACCACCACTGTTCACTATATTCCTTATTCTTTCGCTATTAATCTACTCAGCTTATCACCGCATCCCTGCTTCTTACTGATGACCAAGCCATATGGCCCTCTGATATCTTACTGTCATCAGTAAATCCTTATCAGAGAACTTTCTGTAGATATACCACTAGTTTAACCATATTGGCTCTGAACATGATTTTCTAAAACACAGAATGCTTAAAATGCTTATCCAAATCACGTAAACTGGGTTGTCACTGTACCTAATGGTGCACCATAGTGGACAGGACTAAATTCAAATACCTAAAAGATAGCATGAACTCCTTTCTGCATTGCATTTTTTTATTACGTATCAATACATTTTTATATACCATAAAACCTCATATCTCCTGAGTCTGGAAGCCAAGATCTCTCCTGGCAAAGGGTATTCCTTTCAGCATCGGAATATGCTCTTCCTCGTATGTATGTTAACTTCATCACTAATTGTTGTAAATGCTTAATCATACTAGAAACCAAACAAAGATTAAAAATTACTCATGAATGATATAAAAAACACTAAAGCCAAAAATAAAATGTCGTGATGCCTTCACAAGAAAAACAGTGCCAAACACTTTTATCCACAAAGAGAATAACATTTTATCAGAACTAAACATATTAAATTCCCAACATTTAAATGTCATATGATATATGTGATTCTAATCATTTGACATTAATATAACATAACAACATACAAAATACCAAATTCTCCTAAAAAAATACAGTGACTAGAATAGAATAGAACAGAATAGAAGATAATATAATATAATGTACTCCTAAGCAGAAATCTTTCTAATAAGCAGTTCAAAAATAATTTGGCCACATTATAATTTTGCATCTCCAAGTTTTAATCCACTAGTGATGCTGCTTATATCTTTCAAGTCAGGTCTAATTTTTGCAATTAATCTTAATTGCCATTCCAGTTTGTGATATTCTAGTCTAGTTGCCACTCTCCCATACTTCCACCTTTTCCAAAACTGAAAATATATGTTTTAAATTGGTGCATGCGTGGGCATGTTTGCTAAGTGTACTTCTGGTATTTTTTTTATATTGTAAGTATGTTGCTTGATCCTGGATCTCTGATTCCTTTCTATTAATCCAACCTGAAAGAAGTCAGAGGATGTATGGTATGCAAGGTCTAGAATCATAATGTGTGTTTTCATCTCCTAACCAGGACTTAACCTTCTTCATAGCTTCTCCTTTATATTTTGCATCAATGTAAGGATGCTGACTATGCATCCACTTCTAAGTGCCCAATGTTGTCATATCACCTTTTTGCATAACTTTCAACTGTCCTCCATAGCTATTTTTTAAATTCATATTCTTTTTGAAAATGTATTTCTACCATATCATTAAAGTGAAAAAGTTATCTCCTAATGCTTACTGATAACAGCCATAATTGATTTTGAATCCACATTGTTGCACAATATCACTGCCCTCTCAAACTGTGTATCACATTTAGATTTTGTATTTGTGTTGATATCTGTCTTGCCTAAGTTGTTGCACTTTAAAATATGAATGTACTCACATGAGTTACTTCTTTCAGTAGTGCTTTAGGCTATTCTCTCTCTCAAAAGACATATCTATCATTTTTTTATTTCTTTTAGGAACACGTGGTCTCCAGGCAGTATTCTTGATAGCCTTACCATCCATCCCCTTACCAAGTTCTTTTTCTGCTTAAAGGAATGGTGGCAACAATTGACATGTAAATAAGAATTCAAAAGGTCAGTTTTCTATATATTTTAGAATTAAACCCATGAGCTACTACATCTTTGTAAATAGTAGCATGCAAATAATGTATACGTTCCCTAAAAACCACATACAAATATCAAACATTCATGGTATTATTTAGATAAGTCATTTTTTTTATTGACAAATCAGTACCTTTCCCTACTAAGAAAATGTCATTGAAAGGTTTCACATGAAGATTATATTCTTGTCTATAATAAGCATTAAAATATTTTGTTTTTCCTACCACAATGACACTGAGTTAGCATAAATGGGGGCACATGCTGCCCCTGTTGGCACTCTACTGATTTGTTTGAAATATTCACCTTTAAAAAAAAACTTATTGCTCAAAATAAAGTCCATACACTGTTCTTTTAACATTATTTCCATTCTTGAAAGTTCCTGGTATTCCAGCAATACCTCCTCAAAACACTCAGTAACAGACATATAGGGCATCACAGAAAATGAATTTTTGATATCGTCATCATCTTACAAAATGGTGTCCCTTAAACATTAAAAAATTATACAATTCCTTAAGAATTTAACTAGTGGCGTCACAGAATCATTTTAACTTTACATCGAGGTAGTTGGCTACTGCTTCATTCTAAGAACTGGTGCTGCCATTATTGACCACATAGGAAGGCCATCAATATTCATATGGACTTTAGGAACACCAAAAATGGGAAGTATAATATTTTTTTCTACTTTTACAAAATTAAAGATGTTGTAATGTACTCATGTAATAATAATTCTTCCAAATATAAGTCCATCCTTGTATATGTTACTGATATTTTATTCCTGGACACAGGACAACACTGGTTTAAATAATTTAAATTAGATAACATTTTCACACCCCACCCACATCAGGTGAATCCATGGCAACCATACCATTGCCTTTGTCAAGATTCATAAGACAAATGGATCTATCAGATGTTAAATTGTATCATATTTTTTTATATTGAAGTTTGCAGCTCTTAGCAGAAGGAAGCATTTGGCTCATTAAATGTGTGATTTTGTTTAATACATTGTTTGGAGCTGTTTTTCTTGTGATGGCATCACAGCATTTTTTTTTTTGTTTGTTTTACTAAATCATATAAAATATCAGTGCAATTTTGCACTGAATTCACCAAGAAGAAACTTTACTGTATCACCATGACCATACCAGAGTGGTCTCCTGTTGCCCACAGGTCAACCTGCAGGTCATCCTGTATCAGGTAGGTTCTTGAGCTGGTCAGAACATTAAAACTTAAACTGTGCACCACATCTTCATGCTGTTTAAGCTTCTGCTTTTCACATTCATCTTGCAAAATTATTCAATGATATTAAATATTAGGACCTTTTTGATCCAGAATGTCTGACCATATAATAATATAATTATACACAACTACAATTTCTTCAAACCCGAGCTAAATTCATAGAGTAAGGAATGCAAAGCCACACCCATAAGTTATCCAACACTGTTCTTACCATTCCTTCATCTCTAAGTACACAAGCATCTGCATGATCTGGTAGAAGATAATTCTGATGTTATTGTAAATGCACTTCAGACTGTGTATCATGCAGTACTGTACTATGTTTGTCTTTACTATTGCCTCTAACATACCAGGTCTGTTTAACAGTTACTTTGCTATTCTTGTCCATTGTTTGTGTTTTATACATCTATACTTCTATTTGTTTTAACAAGTCATGCCTAAACATCGGTGTCTGGGCATTCCCATTAACCTTAAATTAGTTGATTAATTGTGTGTTTCAATGATTGATTAAATTCCCATTAAGTTAATAAAATGTTCAATTTGTTGTCATATATAAATACTTTATACTGAATATCTGCCACTGAATGCCTGTCACTTTTGTGCACATAACATATACAATACACTGTAATTTATTTATTAGTGGCTATAATGCAATGCTAAAGAAAGATAGCTATAATAGATATCTTTATAATTGTTCCAATCCTTTATATTAAATTAAGGAATAACTTGCTTCATTTATAAATAGCGTATAAGTGATTTACAGATTCTAATGTATAACGTGTTGCAATATCATAACATTTGAAGAGTGGAAATAAATACTTACATGTCAGTCAAGCTTCCTACTCTTTTTATCATTATAATCTTGTAACAATCATATTATTGTTTGTTTTTGTTTTTGTAAATTTGACTAGAGTTTATTTGATGAAAACTCATACTGCCAAGGTAATATTGTTCATTCCATTATTTTAAATAACTGCTTACTGATCAGTTTTGCTGTTATTTAACCATACATCATTGTGTTGGATATCTAATGGGTCACTGCTTTTGGAGAATTTAAATATTGTTTCTGTTTTTGGAATGTGAACAATTTTTGCTATCCCAATGGATCACAACAGAAATCAAACTGGTATCACAACCAACAGTTCTGAATATATATTAATAAAATTCTGATTATACTTAATCTAATTAAGGTGTTTTGTACTAGATAACTTTCTTTCATTTGAGACCAACAATTTCAATAAAGATGAAAAACAAAATGTGTTCTGTTACCACTTTTCTAATATAACTAAAATCCTTTATTTTGCTTTAAGCATCTTTTTTTATAAACATAAACATGTTATAACACTTCAATATGTTGTATTAAAGTTAACCTTTCAAGAAGTTAATAGATGACTCTTGAAATCTAAGAATTCTTTTTAATTTCAAGCCACGTTTTGTGCAAGCTTGACCACAGTCAGTGTTTCATAACTTTCTTTAAGTTTGTATAATAAATTGATTACCTTCCTAATGGTTATTTAGTAACTGAACACCTTTTTCATAAAGCCATAAATAAATGACATAAAGTAACCCCAGTGAATAAATTTTTGTAATGTCATAAATTATTTATTTATTTCATTTATTTTACATTTGTTTACCAGGAGTGTCCACTGGGCCAGAAAGAGTCCATTTTCAGTGGAGGCCTGGGGAGAAAAGCTCCAAATAGACATACAAATAAAAAACTTCAATTAAGTTATAAAATTGGGTATAAAACAACTATTAGTTACAATAAATCACAATGCTTACATATATGAAGGAGTTTAAACAGTCATAAATGTATCATAACATTGCTTAAACATGAGTACAGAATAAGAGATAGCTATGTACAATCCAGTAGGAAGTGTATAGTAAGATGGGGATGAATGCTGTAAAAGTATTCTGTTTAATAATGGAAAGAAAAAAAAAACAGATGACTTGCTCCCAGCATTATTTTAGTTTATTTTTCCTGCTATTTTAATATAAAAAAAATTGTATAATACTGAGCTATTACATCACCAAGGCTATTAATGGTAAATAATTAAGTAAAATTCACATTTCCTGTTAATTAATGAATGATTTGAAACCAGAAATAGATCAATATTAAAGCTGTTAATGTTGTATAAAATTTTGATGACAGAAAACAAAAATCTATCATTGACTTTATTTTAGTTTTAAAATCTTCATGTATAAACCCTTAAAGCAAAACTGAGTACTGCCCAACCAACCATGTGCCAGACAAATTAAGCTGATTAAAAATTTAAGTAATGACCTGTGACAATAAAAATATGATGGCAGTCATTTTGCTGTTCAGTTCAATTCTTTAATAAACATTGCATTTAACTCCTTTATGACTGTTCTCTTGCATGATATTAATGTATGCTTTATCATAACTTGAGAAGTGTTATGTAAGAAAATCTGACATTGTACAAACTGACCCTATAGTGTGCCTGCTGCACAGAATAGTATTTCCATGTGTAGGCTTCTATCTGACCATAATACACTTACAAAACTTTGACCTATTTTTATTTGTAATGATGATAGCTGTCCCCATATTACCCACATTTCCATATTTTTAAATTTTTATATTCAGAAGCATTTTAATATTGTCATGTTTCTTCATGATATGCTAGTTGAAATAACAGTGCTATATTTTGCTGACATACTACAGTTAATGTAAGTATTTTGTTATTTTGTGTTAGAAATGTACAATATAGTAACTTTAATCCATTTTTACAAAATAGAAAAAATAATGGGCCAGATTCAATAAAAACCTACACTAAGTGTACACAATATGTATTCAAGAACATTCTTATCAGACTTTGTGTGCTTTCTAGTCACTCAGAAAGATTAGACTAAGTGTACATGTAGTCTACACTTTGTGGTAACCTTTATGAATTCCTGTCAGTATTTAAAGCTGCAAGAATATCAGTAGGAAAACTAAAATTAGGAGGAAGAAGGTATGAGATATGTCTGTGTTGTCTGTTCACTCAGAACGGTGTACACTTAGTGTGCACTTATTGTAGGTGTTATTGAATCCCAGGGAATATCTTTAGAGCTAAAAGAAGGTTCAAACATAATTAATAAAACTGCCACAGATAAAAAAGAACCAAACCAAGTAACTAGTGAAAAGCAAGAAAGCGAACTGGAATGAAGAAGTGAATAGTAATTGTGACGAAAGCGCTTAATAAATGTTATCTCCTCACATCCAGTTCACCTTCGTGCTTTTCAGTAGTTACATAATTAACAAAACATTACATACAAAGATAACACCTTGATTCACTACCCTCTAGCAGGGAGCCTCAATCATTATTCTTGAGTTAATATTTTATTGACAGATAATAGTTTTCAAATGCAGCCGATTGCTTTCACTTCTATTTCAGCCTCTTGAAATTTATCAAATATCATGAAAGTGTCTCTGAAAAAGTTCACCTTGATAGGAAATAATAATATTTTTGATCCAGAGTTAGCATATTAACACAGAATATAATGCCTGCTGAAGTGTCACCAAGCAGGCAAATGTTGTGCAGTCTATATGCAGATGACCTACACAATGTGAATAAGAATGATAGCATGTTTCACAATGGCAATGCTGTGTACCAAGGCTGCCTACATAAGCTGTGCTACATTGCATCTACATAGGTATACTAGCAGAAGGGAATTGACTATGTTGTTGTGAAATCATAGCTTCTGATCCATTGCCACATATCCAGCTTATGGAAATATAAAACTTAGAGTAATGTTCTGTCATCCCTTCCAGATAAAGATGGCGGCTATTTTTCCTAGCAGAACAATACTATAAGCACTCTCACAAGTAAGAGTATATCAAAACACACACACACAGTCACACACACTCACACACACAAGACACATACACAACACACACACACACACACACACACACACACACACACACACACACACACACACACACACACACATATAAATACCATATCTATCAGCTATTCAGAATGTCCTGATTTTTACAATTTTTTTTGTCTGCACCTCATAAATCCTGTGGTTTTCTAGCAAATTATTGAAAATTGAAGTCACTAAATAATGATGGACATTAGAGTTTCAGACTTCATATCCTTCAGAAAAGGCATACTAAGACAAAGCCTGTTATTCTATAAAATTTCTAAGCTTGTAAGAACAATATTTAAAATCTGTGCCTATATTTTGGCCATTGTACCCTTATTATGTTTGGCTTTGTACAGATTTCTTCATACACAACACACAGACATAGGAATGGGTAATAAGCATGATGTATGTCAGTAGCATTCTGAGCAGCTTTCCAAATGGTTTACAATATATGCAGATGTCTCCTGTATATAATATCATGTACTCTGTTTCCACAAGGGTGTACATGCTCACAGGCATTACAGTAATTAGAGGTTACACAGTGTTACATCACTGTGCATCATCAGCATACCCACTGAGATGATTTGTACAGTATATTTTTATAGATGGTATACCCTGCTGTTCAGACAGAGCAGATATCCTTCCACTTCCAAGCACCTCCTGTACTATTCATAACATGGCTGCATTGCCTGTAACTGTATGTGGTATTTTAATGAAATAATTACCATACCAAAAAATTCCTGCACTATTTATAGCATAGTCCTGTGATACTATGAACCCTCTCCATATACTAACTCAGTCCATGAGTACTTACAGCTCCATTCCTAACTGAGGAACACAGTCTTTCATACTGCCACTAGTGTAACTTCCAGCCATGAGTGGTCCAATCTGTATGTGATTGTAGGGCAAATAGAGACATCCTGGTGTGTACCTTACATTGTGGTATATATCCTCCCCAAAGGAACCATTCCATTTGTACTGTGAACACTGCACCAATGCAATGAATCATGAACCAACCCTGCTACTTAGTTCAGCCTTCATTTTATAGTTTGATACATTGAGCTCCTTCTGGCAGATGTGCAGTTCTATTTCTGAAATCAGTCTCTCAGTACACACTGTAAACTGGACATTTCTGAGACTCATCTATCCTGTTTTAATAATATCTGGTGTTGTCTTTATTAATTGATAACCTGGTTTTCATAATAAGTGCTATTCTGCCAGAGAACAAACCTGATTTAGGTTCATTATTTTTTTAAGCACATCATTTTGCAATAAACTGTGGATAATCTTACTGTCATTATCATGTATGTGTGTTTGAATGATTGTATTTACCCTAACAGAATTCTGAAAAAATGTACCTGTGACTCTGTATCAGTTTGCTATCAAAATTTCAAGGTTCCTCACCTCGACTATTCACATCCCCGACCCAGAATAACAAAACAGCATAATGCTGATTGCTTAGAATGTTGATTCTTTCGGAGGAAAGAATCGATATTCGACTGCTCACCTTCCAGAAAAAATCATCCGCTATGAGGCGGAAAATTTCCTACTGTTTTGCAGGGGGGCAAGTGCTCCCAACTCCCCCTGCTGCTTATATATTCTAACTCCAAGATCGCACTACAGTGAGGAAAAGGGTAATTTTCCTGATACCCACTGTAGTGTGATGCACTTCAAAACACCAATGCTCCAAACTGCGAACACAGTCTCTGTATCAATGTTTCAAAGGCGAAATTAATTTTGTCCTCAGTTTTGCCTCTCTGCCATTCCGTGTTCATCCTTCTGACTGTCGTGGCAAGCCACCTGAATATTTTGATTGTAAACCCTCTGTATCAATGTGTTGGTAACATTTTCTGCTGTTTAGGAACATTTATCTGGACCGATTTACTTGTACCAAATTCTGCAGCCATTCTCCTTATTTTCATTTCTTTTATAACACCAAAAAAAACATCCAAAATTAGCTGGGCTTTACCTAATGGCTTCTTCCTGCTTCTGTTCTGGAGCATAACATTCAACAAATCAAGTTCCATAAGCTGCATAAATCAACATCATACTTCTGGCAAGTTCAGTGGACTCTGTTTAATAGAATGTGTTGGCATTGTGGCTGAATCCATTTTTATCTGGTGTTTTTCCACAGTCCCAGGTCACCCTTCTCTATAAAGAAAGTTCATGCAAGCATAAAAATACTCTGTGAGTATTTGAAACAGTGCTGGATAAGTTAACCTGCCTTAACCCGATCTGTAAATGCTGCTGCTATGGTCAGTTATCATCCAGTATGTCTTCTCAATTACATACTGTGTAAAGCTATAAAGTCTTTATGTGAAGAAGCCCAATTGAGATTGTGTCCAAATAAATACCTGGGCTGTACTGTATTAAAAAAAAAAAACAAATATGTTTTCTTACCCACATGAGATAATTAGCTCTTAAGGTACAGCATACCTTTGCTCAAGAAGTCTGGACAAAGTCAAAAATAATAAGGGGAGCAACAGCCCAAAATCAGGGACATTTTTAAATAGTACTCCAATTTACTTTAAAAGTTAACAGAAGAACAGGTTTTGCATCAACGTATTTTTTTTTTTAGAACAAAACAAGTAGCTTGCATGATTGGGTCACTGTAATCCCCAGTCATTGATTAGAAAATAAAAAAATATGATGGACAGGACAAAAATAGGTAAAATCAGGGAATTCTGCAAATTTTGGGACAGCTGAGATGTAGTAGGAGAAGGACTGCCGTTATAGACTGTTTGGGAAGGAGCATCACTACATTAAAGCCAGTCATGTGACTTTACAATAAATTTAAACAAAAAGGCATCTGACAACATAAGCAGCTTTTGATCATATCATTGAAACTGTCAATGACTCTGAAATACCTCTTTATGAATGAAACCAGTAGGATTTTGTGAAGTTTAAATACAAGACTGTGCAGACTGTTTTCTTTTAGGTGTTATTGTTTACTGAAATGACTTAAAATGTCTAGACGAGTGTGCTATAGAAAACCTGCAGATGTGATAACTTGTACAATGAAGAAACCATTAGGTAAAGCCCTTAATCAGCTACTTTTGGATTTTTTTTTTGGTGTTATAAAATCATAGCTAGTTACAGGCCTCCAACTCTGACTCAAGATGCCCACTCCACCTATCTGGACCTCTTCAAATCTGTCAAGATTCAACCCTTTACCCTGATCCTGGGAGATTTTAGCTATTCAACCGCAGATTGAAATAAATACTCATGCCCAGACAGAAATGCCCAGGGATTCCTTGTTTTCATCAATGGAAATGCATTGGACCAGTTGGTTGACATCCCCACAAAAGGTGAACCCCCCCCCCCAGCTAGGGTCAAACAAAAAACTTTTACAAAGCTGATTACAACCTCCTGAGGGAAGGTATAAACAGCTTCACAGCCCCCTTCCCCTCCACAGAAACTGGCACATATGTCCAAACTTACACCAAAGTACTATATGAGCATTTATATAGCTGCATGGAATCAGGAATACCAGACAGGATGAAATCATCCTCCTCAAGGAAGAGTAAACCTGTCTGGTGGACATCTGCAATAAATAAACTCTATAATAAAAGGAAAAAATTGTTGTCCAGGACCAAGAAGGAACAAGTGTATAATTGGAAGCAATCTCTACTTAGCCTGAACAAGCAAATAAGAGCACTAGTGAAATCCTCCAAAGCAAACTTCGAGCCCAAACTGGCCACATCCACTAAAAACAATCATAAGACTTTCTTCACATATGTCCGCAATCTGAAGGGAAGCACCAAGATTTGCTCAGAACTGGTGGTCATGGACACTGCATACACAAGCCCTATAGATATGGCCAACCTGCTGGCAGACAGGTTCAGTGAAAACTTCACTCCTCTGTCCCCCCATCAGTAAAATAGGACATCCCGAGTACCTGCCCCCCTCCCCTTATCTCTAGGGAGAAAATCATCACTACCCTCTCAAAGGCAAAAAATACAGCCTCCACGGGACTCACTAACATCCCAGCCTGCCTCCTACATGAACTCAAGCAGGAACCTGCAGCACCATTAGGCACCCTATTCAACTAAAGCCTGAGTACCGGCTTTGTCCCAGCCGAGTGGAGGACAGCTACTGTCATCCCTTTGCACAAAGGTGGAGCATCCACCAATCCAGGAAATAATAGACCCATCAGCCTAACTAGCCTGATATGCAAGGCTATCGAGTGGATTATTATGGATCTCATTAAAAAAAGGACATTGGCAACCTCCAGACACTTGATCCCACACAGTTTGGTTTTGTCAAGGGAAGGTCATGCCTGTTAAATTTGGTCATCTTCTTTGAGACAATCACCAAGGTCATAGATGAGGGGAATATGGTGCACGGTACCTACCTTGACCTGGCCAAGACCTTCGATACTATTCCCCACTCAGGTATAATAGATAAATTCTGTCAACTAGGCATCAATCCATATGTTATCAGATGGGTAGCAAACTGGCTCACTGATAGAACTCACCTTGTCAAAAATAGGGGAAGCCACCTCAAGTAGTAGACCAGTAACAAGCGGTGTACCCCAGGATCAGTCTTTGGGCTTCTGCTGTTTGGGATATACTTCTTAGAGGTGCAGGCCAAATCTAGTGGGCTATGGCTGACCAAGTTTGCAGATGACTGCAAGCTGGGTGCTGTCATCAATTCCTCTAGTGATGTGGACATCCTCCAAGAGGGTCTCACCCAAACAAATGACTGCTGCCAGAAACATGGCCTCAAACTGAATGCCAAAAAATGCATCATTATCCCCTTTTGGGGAGAATGACATCTACACAGATTATCACATTGATAAAAAGACACTAAGCACACAATCAGTCGTGAGGGCCCTGGGAACCCAGGTTGATAGCAAACTGACGTTTGACCACCATATGGCCCCCATTGTATGGAAAGCTTTCTACATGGCCCACCTCATTAATAAGGGTATCTCATCCAGGGACAAGGTGGTCATATCATCCCTGTATTCTTCCCTTATATGAACGATTATTGAATACAATGCCCCTTTTTGGCATGTACCTCACAAAGCACATGAAGCAGCTGGAGAGACCACAGAAATTCCTCACCCAGAGAATCCAGGGCCTCAAACATCTACCTTATAAAGATAGGCTAAAAGCCCTGTCCCTCTACTCAGTTGCCTACAGACTCCTCAGAGGTGACCTCTGTCTGGCATACAAAGCAATCTCACACCTTGCCCTGATGGGACTGCTGCATATCCACAAGTCAAGCTCCACTCGAGTAACCTGCACACAAGACATCAACCTGGTCTGTGACATCAATTGGATTTGCTGGCAGGACAGATTTCTGTCCCAGAGACTCCCTCTTTTGTGGAATAGACTCCCTCTTCACGTAAAGCAGAGTACCTCATTAAACTGTTTTAAGCGCAACCTGGATAACTGGATGGGGAATAGAAAATACATCCCTTGCTAGACCATGGCATAGGGTGCTGACTTGTTGGAACATGGCCTAAATTCTTGGCTAGGCTTATAAGGGCCTCAGGACCAATAGCCTAGTAACTTCCTATGATCCTATGAAGAGTGCATAAATCTGTTGATATGGATTGAGGATAATATTCAGGATATTACCAATAACCAGTCACTATAGTCAGATTGTGACTATGGTGGCTATGTACATTCCATTTATTTTAAAATGTCTGTGCATTATATTATGCCAAAAGTAAGCACAATACTTGCCAAATATAATTTTCATAGAAAGGGGGGAATGAGTAATTTAAACAGTCTACTACTGAGCTAAACTTGCTAATTAACATCTTAATTGGTGAGCATTTCTAAGAAGGCTGCTTCAGAACTGTTGATTGTGGCTGCTCTATCTCCCTATATATATATATATATATATACATATATATATATATATATATGTATATATATATATTATATATATATATGTATATATATATATATATATATATATATATATATATATATATATATATATATATATATATTTTTTTTTTTAATTTTTATATACAAAGAACTGTGTCTCTCAAATAGTTTGATACGTGTCCATGAAACCTTCAGAAACGGATAGTAGTATAGTTATCATTAAACCAAACTTATCTTCATAGCTTCAGACATAAATGAGTAGCTGTGTGTTCAATTTTACTGTAGTTTTATGTCATATTTAAAATAATTAAAATTTTACATTTAAACAGTAACAATATATATCTTAAGGCCTCCCGTCAAAACAATGCTAATAATGTTTCTGGTAAGTTTGGAGGTAACTTTTCAACTATTACCCTGAAAAAAATGATAGCAACATATTTATTTTAAACAGCATGCTTTGCCTACATTATAGTTACTGAATGCTTAATGTGCATTCTGACCTTTGTTTGACCCAATCTATAAATGTTAGTATCATTATATTAGTTTAAGATCTTATTATAATATTTTCAGGAAGAGATACTGGCGTTGGCCAGGACATTGACTCAATGATTATGATCCCTGACTCATAAAAACATCAAGATCTAGTGTTTCATCCCCAACTGGTGATTGTCTATGTAGAGTTTGAGATCCTCCGTGTGTGTGTGTGTGTGTGTGTGTGTGTGTGTGTGTGTGTGTGTGTGTGTGCGTGTGTGTGCGCGTGTGTGTGTGTGTGTGTGTGTGTGTGTGTGTGTGTGTGTGTGTGTGTGTGTGTATGTGTGTGTTTTCTTGCTACCCAAATTTCATCCCACTTCCATGTCTATATATTTTAGTTTGAGGACCAATTCACTTTTCCAGTTAACAAATAAAATAAAATAGAATAAATGGAAAGCCTTACATAACACTATCTCTGGTGTGTGTATGGGTCCAGTTTTTTCTTTTCTTTTTGCATTTGCAGTATTTAAAATTACAGCAAAATGTCAAATTTTCTGAGAAATAAGTAGTGTTTTAGATCTCATGTCTTAACCACACACTAGTGATACGATTCTGACACTTACTGAGCTTTTCAGCCAGAACAAATACCACAGGTATATGTTTACTGTGAACTGAAACAATAAGCAGTTTAATGGCTATGTTAGCCTTTTCCTGTGATCATCAATGTTAAGACCATGGGTCAGAGTCAATAAAGCCTACACTAAGTGTGCACAATATGCATTCAAGAACATTCTTATCACATTTTTGTGCTTTCTAGTCACTCAGAAAGATTGCAGTAAGTGTACATGTAGTCTATGGTTTGTGGTAGCCTTTATGAATTCCTGTCATTATGTAAAGCTGCAAGAATATCAGTAGGAAAACTAAAATTAGGAGGAAGAAGGTGTGAGTTATGTCTGTGCTGTCTGCTCACTCAGAACGGTGTACACTTAGTGCAGGCGTTATTGAATCCTGGGGCATATCTCTAAAGCCATTTGAAATTTTCTTTCAGATTCCTTAGGAAAAAAATGTCATAATACCCAGCTCCAGAATGATCCATGATGCTGATTTCAGGTGTAAATACATGTACTCAACTTTAAATTCCTATACTGTGCTTCACTGCATATGAGACTAAATTTTAGGGGCAGGTGGCATAAATTCAGTGGCAGAAACTTCCCTAGTCAGAAGAAACAGACATAAAATTATATCTGTTATATCTTATGAAACAAGCTCAGTGAATAAGTATTCAATACATATAGTGCATTTCTCATCCACAATAGAAGATAAATGTCTACACCTGTGGACACAGATAATACACAACACTCCAGACTATCACTGTGACTGTATCTAAAACCCTACATTTGGCAGTTTTATATATATAAATACAGGCACCAGTATATCTCAGTCAGGTCTTAGTAAATCCTGCAAGAAATTGTACTCACTCAGGAACTGAAAAACTGTCCCCACCACACTGTCATAGACAGGACATGAAGTTTTGAGGGGATTTCTTTTCAGGGCAGAAGGTTCCTTTATTGGAAAAATGTGTTTGACTTTTGCTTCTTCTATGATGCCTACTTAGTACAGATAAATTCTGGATGGGTACTGCATTTTTCCTGTGTAAAGAGACATATACAACTCCAAGCTTCCAGGTATAATTAGAAAGGTCACTGAGCCTACAAGCTGGTTGAATGTATTTGATATTGAGGAAAATCTTAGAACAGTCAAGCTTTTAATATTTTTAAAGCCTTGAAAACCAAATAAGGCTATTACAAGACCACATTATTCTTTACCAATGTTTGATGCCACACTTTGTAAATAGGTGCAAATTCAGTCAGCTGAATACTTGTTCAAGCTATTGAGCTATGTAGTTGTTTATAGAATTAAGTAAGCTTATCATTTTCGGAGTCATATTTGAACAGCATATTTTTTACATTTGCCTTTTAAGAAGAATATGATGAAAATTGTCAAGTGGTGCTAAACAGAGCTTAAGAGAGAGAGAGAGAGAGAGATATTAAGAAAAATGTCATCAGCGAAATGAAGTAAAGGATTCTAAGCATGATCTCATAGCTGGAAGAATATTATCTGATCATGAAATATTCAAAGCCATTACAGAAACAGACACATCTAGAAGCACAACTAAGTTAGACACTGTTCTTGGCATGGCCAGTTACTTAGCCAGATTGGCAGCATGATTAGCAGGAGTCAAGGCAACACATAGAAAGCTTTTTTTTTTTTGGATGGTGCAGTGGTGCAGCAGTAGTGTTGTCACCTCACAGCAAGAGGTTCTCCTGTTCGATTCTCGACTGGAGTGCCTTCTGTGTGGAGTCTACATTTCAAAGACATGTGTCTGGAGCATTTCTCCCCAGGCATCTGCTGAAAATTGGCTTCGTTCCAAGTCGGACTTTCTGGGTAAATAAATGTTAAATAAATAAAATAAAATAAATAAAACACTCAAGTAGGTCTACATGGGACAATGCTCAAAATGCAACATTCTAACAATTCAATGTGCACATTACTATGGAATCAGGTACAGGTCTTGCATACTTCTGTCCTTAGCTACAGGGTTAGCTAATGGCCATAGCAGGGTGCAGAAAGGGATCCAGGTTACACACTCAACATCCTAAATGCACAAGATCAAGCCCACATGCTTGAATAATGTAACCTCAACAAGCACACAAAAGAAACAATACATACGTTTTTGTAGATGGGCAATCCTTCCTGCACCCCCACATGCCTTGCTACTTATATATTCCAACTCCTAGATTGCTCTACAGTGGAGAAAGAGAAAATCCTAACAAAATACATCAACATGTAATCACAGTAGCAGTGGCTTTCCCCAGATGGTAATAATATACTGTTTGGATTGGACAAAACTATGATATTTTTGAGTGAGACAAAAAGACTGGGAACAGCTGGATGGCATTATGTGGACCAGATGGATCTCAGCATCTCTTCCCTTTTTTCTGTGTTAAAATGGAAACCCATATGATCCAGTTCTGGTATTATGTTGTCCTGCATGAATATCTTGAATCTGCATACAACACTGTAATAATACTAATAATACTAATATATAATACCAATAATATTAATACTACTACTACTACTACTACTACTACTACTACTAATAATAATAATAATAATATAATCTGAATTTTGTACTGCTTTATTTTACTGGACAACACCAACATTGATTCTGAATGTTACTTACTGATATGACAGCATTTCACATATAGTTGTATAAACCACAGAATTGAGCAATACATCACTGCATGTCAAAGGGGATAGCATAGGCAGTTTAGATATTATTTGGCTACCTACCTGGTGGGGTGCTAAAACCAAATTCTCTCTTTCCACACTTATTAGTATACCCCAGATCAATACCTTACCTGCACCCCTAATCGATACCTCACTTACAAGCCAAAACACTGTTTCTCAGCAGTTGCATGAAGAGGTTCCTCATGTGGAGACTTAAAATTGTTCTTCCAGACAGATAGCACTCTAGTAAATCAAGTCCCAACCTTCTTAGGCATCAGCCTCCCCCACTTTTCTCTAACCCACAATAATAAGTATCTGAAACCATGGATTTGCACATCCCATCTGCTTCTGCAGCCAGTTTGTTGAAATGGGCATTCTGAGACAATGTAGCAATTGTCTCATATTTACGAGCAACAACCCACTACTTACGCAAACTAACACGGTGTGTGCAAGATGTAGTTATATAATGTTATTGAAGGTAAAGCTCTCAAACTTACCCAGTACAAATAACAAGCAGGTTGGCAGCACCACATGACACCATAACATCACACTTAACCACTCACAAACACATAGACCTATAAATGCTGAGGCTCTTAAAATGATAAAGGCCTCCTAAATGTAACCAATCTAAAGAGACTCACAAACAGACAGCATAGATAGCACCCATCTTGAAACACAAATCTAAGATTCACAGTGATTCATTTCAAAAGCCCAAAAGGCAAACCTACAGACAGTCCAGTACCCTAGTCATAAGTGATGCATCACTCACTAGGCAGTGCAAGAACAGGATCAAGTTGTCTATTGTGTCAGGATTTGCCACATCACATCAAAATACAAGTATACACAGTCATAGCCCATGTGGGGGTAAATTATTTGAGACGTACCTTCCTGGACTATAGGAAAATAGACATGCTGGAGCTCTCGGAATGTGTCTGAGGCAGGTATGACTCCAACCATGAGCAGTATTCTACCATCACCAAGAATAATTCCTAGCATGATCAAAGGATAAACAAACTTCAATAATTTGCTTAGATTTTGTTGTCATCCTAAAGAGGGGTACAATATATTTGAGCCTGAGGTGAGATGGTAGATAGTCCTAACTGTTTTGCTAGGGATGACCTACTCCCCCCCCCCCCCGAGGCTCCTGCATGTTGGCTAAAATCTTGTCCACCCCTCAGTGCTTTTTTTAGGCAATGTCAGTCTTCTAAAGCTTCCAACATAACTAAACAGAATCTAGATAAAATTAATGTATTGCTGCTCAATGCTGTCAGACTAAACAAAAAACTCCACAACCTGCAGGCCTTACTTATCTTGTAAAACACTGATATATATAAGTATTGTCACAGGGACCAGGTTCAAGACCCACTGAAAGTACTCCATCAGTGAGGGCTTCAATGTCTATCACTCATTAGACAAATGCACGAAAGGTGGAGGTGCCTCTCTATTCAGAATTCTGTAGTTAAGTACTAGACTAGATGCCTAACCAATTTACCTTTCTGTGCTCAAAATCACCTATCCCATTTAGTTATAGATTCACCTTACCCAACAAATGGCCATTAATTATGTATTACCTATAATGAGAATAACTGGGATTATACCATAGATAATTTTAGGGGACCCATGCATGCAATAAAGGATTTAGGAGCTGCATCTGTCCATTAGTAGTAGAGGGGGCAGTCCTAGGGTAATTTTTCTGTTAATCATCCATAGATCTAAGCTGTGCTTGAATGTGGCTAGGATGAACTTTGTTTTATGTGGATGGAGGGTCTGTTTCATAGCAGCAATATCCCCCTATGAGATATATCTGTCTTTCCATACCATTCTGTGTATGTAACAGAAGACATCTAGACCCTTAAACTGAGTATTTCTGATGCTAATTGACTTGCTGATGTGTAGTAAGTCCATCAATAATTAGTCAGTAATATTCTTTAAAGAAAATCCAACCTTCAGGCTCATTAGACAATATATGGCCTGGAACTCCTCCACGTCCAATTTACTATGAACAAAACTCCTTTTCACGTCATAGCTAACTAGCTAACTACATGTTTCCATCAGCCCATACCCCCAAACTAACAAGTATGGGTCTCTACATATATAACCAAAAATCATTCTCCTAAGAAATTTCAACTATAGGTTCGTAGGAGTATACCAGGCTAATGACCACTGGAGACTTTATAAGTATAACCATGCATCCCAAATGTATCCCATGAGTCACTGTGCCTTAGAGGTTATTTTGATGTGTGTATGTTAGTTAGGGCATGATGTAACAGCTGCCACTGACCATCAAAGCCATAGGTGTCAGACCAGGGGTGGATTTTGAATTTCCCATCCATTGGTCCAGGTTGCACTTGAGCAGCATTAGGGAAAGACTTTGCTTCACGTGGCTGGAAAGTTTATTTCAGAGTATGGGGATTCTCTGAGATGTGTACCTGTCCATCCAACATGCCCTATTTAAGGCACAGGCAAAGCTTAAATCCTTAAATCTAGTAGTTTTGGTGCTGTTCATTTTGTAGATATGAAAAAAGTTCCATCAGAGCAGGATCCAAGGATGCCTTGTATACCAGGCATAAATCACCACTCAGCAATCTGTAGGAACCAAAGTATAGTGATAGGGCTTTGATCCAATTTTTATAGAGCATTGTGTTTACACCAGGTATTCGTTTTGCTAGGAAAGTCTGTGGACATTCCAATTGTTGCATGCGACTGGTCCGATACATACAGAAAGGGGCATTATACACAATGTAGGTCTGATGATGGCATAGTACAGTCGCAAGATAACTTTTCTAGACCTAGATGCCATGCCCTTACTTATAAGTTGAGTGACACAGAATGTGTTTCGCACAGCCTTAGACACATGTTAGTTAAAAGCCAGGTTACCATCTACATGAGTCCCGAAATCTCTTACTACTTTATCTACTTTTAGGGGGTTTTTTATCAATGCGGTAGCTTTCCTGGGTAACCAACTTCCCAAAAGGTAGTATTATGCATTTCTTGGAATTGCGTTTTAAGCTGTGGCTTTGACATCAGTCCTTTGTTTGTCTTAGATCTTCCTATAAGATGTTAGTATCTTGGAGGGGTTTCTATGACTGCTCATAGCTTGCAATCATTTGCTAACTTGATAAGCCAGAGGTCATTGTCACTGGTCTTGGCTTCCAATAAATAGATGTCAAAGAATAGCAGACCCAGTACAGATCTCAGGGGATGCTATTGATGAGTGGCCTCTTTCTGTAGGTGGTCTCTCCAATCCTAACTTCCTGAGCACTGTCTGTGTGCCAGTTGGTTATCCAATAAGCTAAGTAGGAGTTTATGCCTAATTCTGTGAGTTTGTTTACAATAACCAAAAATAAGGCACTGGAAGGTTCACCAGAATAAAATCCACTTTATCGCACACGATATTAAAAAACGTAAAGCGCTTTACATTTTTTAATATCGTGTGCGATCAATAAACAGTGGATTTTATTCTGATGTACCTTCCAGTGCCTTAGTTTTGGTTATTAGTTTACTTTTGGCACGTTTTCTACTTTCTTTGTATAGTTTGTTTACAATGACTGAGTGGGGAGGTGTATCAAATGCCTTAGTTAGGTCAACATAGGCACTTCGCACCATTTTGCTCTCATCCATGAACTTGGTGACTTTCTCAAATATGTTCACCAGGTTCAGTAGGCATTCTGCCTTTGATGACAACAAACTGGCTTGGGTCCAGTGCCTGAAGAGTTCCTATGTCATTGTTAATCATAATTCTTTCCATGGCTTGGATGGGCTGTAGTTTCCAGGATCCATTGATAGTCCATCCTTTTGCACAGGAATGATCTTTGTAGTCTTCCATTCGCATGGCATGAAGGCTGTGCAGAGGCTATGGTTGAATAGTGACACCATGTACTCTCGTAGGTGATATTTCAGGCTATTTAGAAGGCATCCTGGAATATTAACATGGCCCATCAAAGCTGTATTCTTGGCCTTAGAGAGTGCATCTAAGACCTGCTACCTACTGATGGTCAGAGTGAGTATGCTAGAGGGCAGTAAAGTTGAAGCTGAATTTGTAAGCCAAAAGATTTGCTATAGCTTCCAGTTCAATGTTCATGACTCCATTTACTAACAGTCCTGCACACTGTTGTGCACTGCTTTCAAATTTTTTGGTCATAGTTAAAGAAGGCCTTGTTGTAATCCTTGGCTTGGGACACTATCTTTACTCAAGATTTGCTTTGTTGGACTTAATTAGTCATCTTAATTGTCTATTCAGTTTGATGAGAGTTTTTTTATCTTTTTTGGTGTTACACCTCCTAATTTTAGCTATGACTTTCTTTTCTTTACTTTTCCTTGTACACCCTGTTTAGTTTTGTATTTCACTAGGGTGGTTTGGTTTTTGAGTTAGTTTTGGATTTATGTCTGCTAGGCACAGCATCCTCTATACAGTCACTGACATGGGTGCACATAGCTTTTGTGAATATTTCTGCATAAGTTGCTGTGTTTTCTGTTTTTGGAGTGGCTTGAAATTTTGACAGGTTACCACTTAATAAAAGGTAGTTTGCCTTGGAGTAGTTCATAACTGTTAAAGGGTTTGTTGGGGTTACAGAACTGAATCTTTTTTGGAAGGAGGCCGCTTTGTGGTTTGACCTTAACAGAGAGGATACAACACTTGAGGGGGTGCAGTGTTATCCCATATTTGTGAGTACGAGGTCCAATATGTTTGCACCTCTAGAATGTGTATGCACTAACTGGTCCAGTGTGTTTGTGTTTACAAAGTCTAGTAATCTCTGTTTCTCTAAATCTGGGGTCTTGTAGGATTCCCAGTTTATAGAGGAATAATTACATTCCCCCCAATGAGTATGGTATTTGTTTGAGTTATGGGTGTCTCCATTAGGTCTAAGTATGAGCTATGGGTTTCATGGGACCTAGAGGGAGACCTATAGCTTGCTAGGATATGGTATGCGACTTTGTCTATGGTTATCTCAATGTGCAGGAACTCCAGTGCATCATTCTTTTTAACGAACCTAGAGTTATTCTTGCTGTTGATAAAGATCAAGACACCTCTACCTTTAGTCCCTGTGTGTGCAGTAGCTGGTCTAAATGTGTGGAAGGCATTACAGCCTTGCACTGCCCGTGTGCTCTCTGTGTCTTTAAACTATGTCTCAGTGACTACACAGACATCATAATTTTCTATGGTAAGAAGTTGTAGGGAGTGGACTTTCTTGTTTAGACTCCTAGTATTGATTAGTAACACCTTTAGAGTTTCTTGGGTTTGATTTGCTATGTTGGGAGTACTTTCAGTTTGGCATTGCATAAAAAAGCACTACTGGGAGGACAATGTTTTAGCTAATATTTGAAAGCCTAGAGGGGAGAGGTGTAAACTATCCCTGGCAAAGCTGCATGGTCTGCTGACCATCTCCTTCCATGCTGACAAATACTGTACTCCCCTTAGAATGACACCAAAACTAAGCCAGTTATTAAAGTCAGTCATCTTCTGTTTGTATTGTGACATCATCCTTGAAGATGGTAAAATTCTGCTCAATGCTAGGCTCATAGCAACCTAAGACACATATTCAAAGAGCTCCATGATGTCTCTCTTCATATAATCTAGTGATGTATGTCTCTTGTGAGTTTCATAACTCAAATAGACCAGATCATCACCTACTGCCACTAGATGGACTATACCAGTCCTCTTAATGTAAAAACAAAAAAAGATTGATTGAAAGTCTAATCTTACCACAAATCAACTTAAACTACACACAAACACAAAGTGATTTCAAGTATTAGAGACCTTTAAAATGACTGAAAGTGCAAAATCGGCAAATATAAAGCAGAAGCATTTTAACACTATCCCTCTGGAAACTGTGAGACTTACACATCCTCAAACAATTATTCACAGAGATTTCTGGACTTCATCAATGCAAGCTCTCTGAACCACTTAGTCCATGCCCCAACCAGGGACAATAGTATCCTGGACTTGGTCCTTACCAATATGAAGTAGCTCTTCTCCCCACCAATTATATCATCCTCCCAGATTAACTCGCACCACAAGTCAGTCACATCCACCATACAACTAAAGCCTGAAGCATCCTCCAGTACCTCAGTGCTCTAAAACTATGCAAAGGTCAGTTTACTAAAACTGAGTGATGACCTGGCTAAATTTGAAAGACCCCATTCAACGACCCAGATACATATGCAAAATCCTTTACTGTCAAACTCTATGCACATGTAAATAGTTGCACAGATGCATCTGCCCCCTAAGAAATAAAAACAATGTCAAATTCAATAATAAATCCCTGTGGTGGAATCATGATATAAACAGGGTCTATAATAAAAGAAAAAAAATAATTGCTCATAAAAATCTAACTCTCAAGAAGCCGCAACTCTGGACCTTGATCAAATCAACTAAAGCCAGATACAAAGTAAGAATAGTCACCTGAGGTGAAAGGTAACCACAAAACTGTATTTAACTGTTAGAAACCTCAGAAGAAATGTTCAGTACTGCATAGAGCTAATAATAAATTATATCACATACTCAGACCCAGAGGACACAGCCAATTTACTAGTGGATAAATTTAACTCAGACATTCCTTCTACCCCCCCCCCACCCAATATTCCCAGATCAATTACCTGTATCCATGCCCCCAAATCTCACAAGAACAAGTCCTCAATACACTATGCAAGGGTAAGAACACGACTTCTGTGGGGCCAGATAACAGACCAGAATACCAACTAGTTGGCCTGAAACAGTACCTGTCAAATCTCCTATATAAATCATTCAATATCATCCTTTAAACAGGCTATGTGCCTGACAAAAGGAGAGTAGCAACAGTCATCACCCTACATGTGTGGGGTATCAAATGACCCACGAAATCTTAGACCCATAAGTCTGCCAAGCCTCATCTGTAAGGCTATGGAAAGGATAATTTACAGAATCGGTAAACAAGGCTATAGATAGCCTGCAAACCCTTCAACCAAGCCAGTTTGCAGATCCTGTATAATCAACCTGGTAGCCTTCTTCAAGAAAGATACTGAAACAATGAATGAGAGAAAATCAGTGCACACTGCTTATATAGATCTTGCTAAGGCATTCAGTACCATTCCATACTCGGATATTGTTAATAAACTCTCAGATAAATGTCAATCTCCATGTAACATATAGGGTATCAAATTGGCTCACAAATAGGAGCCAGGACATTAGGATGGCTGGCTATACCTCCTCCTAAAGACTTGTCACCAGCGGTGTACTCCAGGGCTCTGAGCTTGGGGCATTTCTCTTTGGTATAAAGCCAATGTTAAGGGCCTATGGCTGACCAAGTCTGCTACTAACTTTAAACTATGTGCCATTATTAACTAACTCTCCAAAGGACACTTATATCTTCCAAGAGGGTCATTTCCAATCAGATAGCTGGTATCAAAGCCATGAACTAAAGTAAATGCAAAAAACTTTTAATAGTATAGTTCACCAATCACTGTGTGTATCAATTATTAGACCTGTCTAAACACCTCAAATAACTTGAACACCCACAGCATTTTCTCAACAAGAAAATCAAGTGCCTAAATCATAAGAACTAGACTGGTCATCTCAAAGCTTTGTCTCTCTTCTCCATATCATACAGGCTGCTGAGGGGTGACCTCTGCCTCGCATACAGAGCCTCAACAGATCCTGTCCTCTCAAACCTACTGTACATCTGCACGTCTAATGGTGGCATAAACATCCACTCAATCTTAATCTGTTCTGCAACATTAATAGAACACATTGGAGGGATAGGTATGTATCACAGAGAATTCCCCTTCTTTGGAATTATTTTCCTCTCCCCACAAAACAAAGTATTTCTCTTACTCCATTCACATTTAATCTGGACAAATGGATAGGAAACTGTAAATTCACAACAGGAGCAGCACCCTTGTTCCTTATGGAATGGCTTAACTTGTACATTTTCTGCTGCTGTGGATTATATGTATATGAATTGCAAAGGAAAAAAATTCATGGAATGCATGGCTAGCCTTCTAAAGATCATCTAGGGTCAGTAGTCTGCTAAAGTCAATGTTTACTACATTCTCTGACTTTGAATTGCTTACAGGGAATACATCCAGCCTTTCTCCTCAACATACCTAGTAAAGCCTCCTGTATCATCACGGGAGTGTAATCATTCACCTAGCAGTCATCTCTTCCCTTTCTAAATTACAAATAAACTAAAATAGCAACAATAAAGGAAAAGGAGGGGCTCTCTCTCAGAAATACAATCCAGTTTACCTGCTAACAGACATCCCAGTGCTGTGCCTGACTGATTGTTTTTTTCGGCACTCCCATCTCATCCACCTGGGTGGTATGCCTTTCCTGTCGTCTATGGGCTCACCCCCTCCTCCCATAATGCATGCTGTTCCCTCCCCCCTCTTAACTAGCCTAAAGCTATAACTATTAGCCCGCACTTGCGGCTCAATTTTTAAATCTTTTTTTCCTTGCCCGGACGCCTCCCTTGGTCCTCCGCATAGTGTGCTTGCCTGTAAGTTTGTTTTTTTGTGGTTTTGTGATGTATTTCACATTATAACATCACAGTCATTGTGTCTCATACACCTGGGTCAGAAACAGACCTTTCCATGTTCAATTACTGATAACAGAAGCTATCCTGCTGAAGCCATGCCTTGTTATTATGGAAATATCAGAGCATTATGTATTTAGACTAAACTGCACCTTCCAATTGCAAATGCAGTGTGCATAATGCTCTACTGTATAGATCTGTATAAAAGCTTATTTGTTGGGGCGTTCTGCCTTTTAATGTGTTACTACCGCATTTAAGCCTTTTGAACTGGTGTTTTCATGTTTTCTGGTAATATGGGCAATGCATGGAATATCCCTGTGTTATTTGAACTGCTCTGCTTGATTTGAATAAAATGACAGACCTGTGTTATATGAAGCTGTCTGCTTACAATAGTATTGATTGAAATACATGTGATAGGAATATTTTCACTGCTTGTAGTACTGTTAAAGTTATTGCTTTATTTGCTACTCTCCTGCTTTGTCACTTCATGTGGTTTGCTCTCTCATACTGCCCAGTGCCTCCACCTGTCCCTTCACTGCAATTTTTGTCCTTAATATCTCCCCTATCCACCTTTTCTTTACCCTCACTGTGTTATAGCCACCTCTATTAGACCCTTCCCATACATTCTTGTTACCTCTGTCATTATACCCTGCTCCATCCCCACACCTACTGTCTACCTAGTTGTCTAATATTCTCAAATTATTTTACATTTCTCATGCGTTGCTTCTCTGTCTTTTATTTTACAGCTTGAATGACCTTCGTTCCTGATCGGGCTGCCCTCCCACTCTACTGCATCTTATTCATTGTTTTTGGACTAAAATATATTCCTGAACTCCCTGTTGGCAACAACGAGCCTCTCAATTGCCTCCCAGTGTAGGTGATAGTGCTGTATTTTGTAGTTCTTTATAACTAGGTGCTTGCACAATTACGGACTGCCCTGCAGATGTCGCTATTCCCTGTAGTGTTGGTACATTGCCTCCCTTCATGTTTTAAACCTTCAACTTTATCTGCTACTGCTTTCTTTCCCTAGATGGCAGCATAATCACACCAAAGGCAATGTGTACTGTAATCTCTGACTTTGAATTTCTTACAGGGAATACATCCATCTTTTCTCCCCAACATACCTAGTAAAACCTCCTATATAATCACGGGAGTGTAATCCTCCCCCTAGCAGTCTTCTCTTCCCTTTCTAAATTACAAATAAACTAAAATAACAACAATAAAGGAAAAGGAAGAGCTCCCTCTCACAAATACAATCCAGCTTACCTGCTAACAGACACCCCAGTGCTGTACCTGACTGATTGTTTTTCTCTGCACTCCTACCTCATCCAGCTGGGCAACCCACTCCATTCATCCTCGCTACACTTGAGCTCACTCCACTCCTCTACCCTACCCCCATTCCCACCCACCCCACTTTCATTTGATTTATACCTAGCCTGACCACACCCCTACCACACACCATTGAATCCTCACCTCCTTCCCAGAACCCCCTGCATTAGCTTACTACCTATTCCTCCCCTCTCTTTCTCCAATTACCCTCCCATCCTCCAACCTCCCAACTACCATGCGCTACCTCTACACAATTCTCACCAATATCTTGCTTCTCCACTTTCTATACCTCACCTACAACTCTACCTCCCTCCACTCACTCCATGTCACACACTTCCAATCACCTACACTCCTACTCCCAACCCTCCACTCTCATTGCCACTCCTATAGTAACATAAACCCACAACTCTTCAACCACTCACGCTCTCTCCTCTCACCTCTCAAATACCTACACACCCAATATTCTACACCACCAACATGCATATGCCTCAAACTAACAAACTTAAATTTCTTCTCCTTCACTCCATCACCCAAATTAAACTCCAAGCTGAAATCCATCCCAACCCAGGCCCCTACAACAGCTATGCACAACACATAAGATCCTCCACATGCCCCACTCCCACCATCTCAACTCAGTGTATTTCTCACTCACATCCCTACCACCTTCCAAAAACGCCTCTAATTCAGATATATTCCTATTAAACTTCAACCTCTGTAGCCTCTTAAATAAGATGAGTGTGTTCCACACTACCCTATCCAACTACCCACCAGATATAGCGGTGATAACAGAAACCTGGCTAAAGCCCCACATTAAGGACAGCAAAATTCTAGCAATAGGCTATAACATTATAAGAGCAGACAGAATCAAAAAATGTGGAGGTGGTGTTGCAGTCATGTTTAAAGATACCCTCAAAGTAGCCCAACTAAACTGTACTCCTCTCAATCTACCCAACTGTGAAATATTAATTACCCACCTTGAAATCAACCCCATCAAAGAAATAATAATAATTGTTACCTAACTCCACCCCCGGCGACAACCTACCCACTATAGAACACCTACTTTCCTGGGAAGCCACTAAATTCACCCAAGAAACTATTGTTCCTGGTGACTTAAACTTAGATTGGCACTCCTGCACTACTACTAATCCATCCAGCTTTATTAATCTCTTCAACTTCACCCAAACAATAAACTGCCCAACTCATATTGATAAACACTCTAACAAGCATTCAACATTAGGCTGGATCTTAACCAACAAACCTAGCCTAGGCTTCTTATCTGGGTACCTACCTGACTCCCTCAGTGACCACTATCCAACTTTTCTTTACAGGAAACGCATGTACACCCAAAGCAACATCCTCGATAAATACATCACCTCCAAGAAAAACTTCTCTCCCACTACTTTCAACCTTTTACTGCAACAATGTAACTGATCCCTCTTAATCACCTACAATTAAATGATGCTGTTCAGTACTTCAATAAAACCTTCCTTATAATTCTTAATAATGTAGTCCCTACCAGAAAAGTTTGCACTAGAACCAAACATCTCTCAGGGCTATCCAAAGACACCAAACTGCTAATGAAATGTAGAGACAAAGTCAGATTATCATATATCCAAAGACAAAGCTGACCTCTTTAACTATCAGCAACTAAGAAACTTAACAAAAAAACAAATAAAAAGAGACAAACAAGTATACTTCCTATCCTGTCAGCAAAAAAAGCAAAACAACCCACGAAAATTCTGGCTTTCCATCAACCAACCTCTAAACCCAGGACATACCTGTACCTCCCATCTGCTACCTCAAATGACTCAGTCCCTATCTCTACTCAATTTAACACCCATTTCATGAACACCAGCACTTCCTTTCTAAACAACCAACCTACTCATCCACTTACTGTCCCCACCCCAGTCATAGACAATCATAGCCCTTTCTCCTTCTCACCCATACAAACTAAGTACATAAAAACCCTCTTATCCAAACTCAAACCATGCTGCACAGCTGCAGACAAACTCCCTAATGAATTTCTAAAACTTGCAGCCTCTTCAATTGCTTACCCCATTTCTGTCCTGATCAATTGTTCTATAAAAGAACATTATGCCCCACTCATATGGAAAATATCTCATATTATACCACTCCACAAAGGTTGTCCCTCCAAAGAACTAACCAACTATTGTCCCATAGCCATACTTCCCCCCTCACAAAAATTTTAGAAAAATGCATCCACAAACAGCTCATATCCTACTTCCTTAACAATAACCTACTTTCCAGCTCTCCGCATGGTTTCAGACCAAAGCACAGTACCAGCACTGCCCACCTAACCTTCACTAAGACCATCCACCATCTCATGAATGAAGGCCAACATGTCTCTTCCATATTTTTCAATATGTCTAAAGCCTTTGACACCATATCCCACCAGTTTCTACTAAATAAACTATCTTCCTATGTTCTTAGTTTACCCTCACTAACGTGGTTCCACAGCTATCTCTCCAACCATCAACAAGCTACAAAGTGGGAAAACTCTCTTTCCCTCCTATTCCCCATCTCCATGGGTGTACCCAAAGGCTCTATTCCTGGTCCACTTCTCTTCATCATATTCATAAACAACCTCAGTACAGCAACCAAACATGCCTCCATAGTACAATATGCAGATGATGCCACCCTTATCTGCTCTGCCCCCTCACCCACAAGAGCTCCAACTAAAAATGCAATCCTCTTTTAAGGACATTGAAACCTACCTCTCCCAACAACAACTCATTTTAAGCTCCAACAAAAACAAAATCATAGTTTCTAGTATCAAAAAAAAAACCAAGATTTCCTAGCCCCCACTATCAATCACCTCTGAAAATGGTACCAAAATTACCCCCACTAACCACACAAAACTTTTAGGTGTCACCATAGATGACAACCTCAAATTTAACATACCTATTGGCCAAACCATCAAAAAGGTCCACATCAAACTAGGTTCCCTATACAGAGCCAAACCATTCCTAACTTCCAATGCCAGGCTAGCCACTGCTCGCACACACCTTTTATCTGCCCTTCTCTACGGCTGTCTCATATTTACTAACCCTGCCATCTCTTCTTTAGTTCAACCTAATACTAACAGCAGATCCCTCATATCTTCCAACAAACTCCTACTAAAAGTACCCAACACCCACAACTAACATGACAACTCCCTCTATTCAGACAAAATAGCCAAACTCTGGAACATGCTTCCAGACACAATAACAAAAATCCAGCACATAACCAGTTAAAATCACTCCTAAAGGAACACCTAACCAGTCACTGGCTGTGCTCCTACCTCTCCCCAGGTTAATCTACTTCCCCACCTTTAGTTACCTTTCTCACCAGACCAGCTAACATCCCTTTTGTAAACTTTAACTTATATACTATCTACTGTTACTCTTGTACAGTCTTACTGAATGTATTATATTTGCTGCCAATGTGTTGTTTCTGCAACAGTAATTTTACAGTTCTACCGATTGTATTATATTTACTGTTACTCGTTTGTGTTCTACTATTGTGGAGTCTTCTCCCTGGGTCTCCACTAGTAATAAGGACTTGGCTTTGTACTGTTTCTAGCTGTTGTAAATAATTCTGTTACACTAATGTTTTACTGTTACTATGTTTTTGTTTATTGTCTTATATTACTGTGGAGCTTTTCTCCCTGGTTCTCTTCTGAAAATGGGTCTCTGGCCCAGTCGGACATACCTGCTCAACAAATGTAATAAATAAATAAATAAATAAGTTATGAACCTACATTCAGTAGCATAACTAGAGCAGGGCAAATGGATAATCTCCCTGAGCACTGTCTTGTCCACAACACAATTCAGATGCCCGATACCAAGTAAAAACAAATATTTGTAATAATTTAAATTCACTTTAAGGAATATTACACACAGATGTCCTAAATGGACATATCAGATGTCCCTCTGTGCATCCTGTCCCTACTTATATCATCTTGCTTGGGCACTGCCCCCAAAAGGACTGTGATTGGCTATGCAGGTGGATGGGGTGGTGTTGAGGCCAAGGAAGACAGTGTCTTGGGCTATGTCATTGGCATCCATAACAAGCTGATGGATGCAATGTTCTCCAAAATCTACATCTCTTGCTGTGGGTACATCAGGTGTGTGGCAAGGAGAGAGAAAAAGGCCAAATATCTCAAGTAAGTAGCATTACTTCTTAGTATGCTTCTTGTGCACACTTGGACAACCTGATTAAGGGATCAGTTGGAGGGAAGAATTTCAATTTGGTGATTGTGCACAGATTGGTGAAGGGGTCATTGGTAGAAATGTTTCATTTTCATGCTTGTGCATACTTGGACATTCTGCTGAAGGGGTCATTGAGGGAAAAGTTTCATTTTGGTACTTGTGCAAACTTCGACAGACTGTAGAACGGGTTGTTGGGAGAAATGTTTCATTTTGGTGCTTGTGCATGCTTAGGCAGTCTGCTGAAGGGATCATTGAGGGAAACATTTCATTTTCCATGCTTGTGTATACTTGGACAGACTGGAATATTTCATTTTGGTGATTGTGCACACATGGACAGAATGCTGAAGGAATCTTTGGGTGAACATTTCATTTTGTTGCTTGTGCATACTTAGACTGCTGAAGGGGTTGTTGGGAGAAATGTTTCATTTTCATGCTTGTGAATACTTGGACTGTCTACTGAATGGGTCATTGGGGGAAATGTTTCATTTTGCTTGTGCATACTTGGACAGTCTGCTGAACGGGTTGTTGAGGGAAATGTTGCATTTTGATGCTTGTGCACAGTTGGATATACTGCTGAAGGGTTGTTTGGGGGAAACATTTCATTTTGGTGCATGAACATACATGGACAGACTGTTGAAGGGGTGATTAAGTGAACTTTTTCATTTTTATGCTTGTGCAAACCTGGACAGACTGCTCAAAGAATCATTAAGGAAAATGTTTCATTTTGATGCTTGTACAAACCTGAACAGATTGCTGAAGGAGTTGTTGAGGGATATGTTTCATTTTTGTGCTTGTGCAAAAGTGAACAGACTGCTGAAGGGGTGATTGGGGAAATGGTTCATTTTAGTGCTTGTGCATACTTTTAAAGTCTGCTGAAGGGGTCATTGAAGGAAATGTTTCATATTGTTGCTTGTACATACTTGGATAGACTGCTGCAGGGGCTTTTGGGGGAAATGTTTCATTTTCATGCTTGTGCAAACTTGGACAGACTGCTGAAAAGGTTGTTGGGGGGAAATATTTCATTTTGGAGCTTGTCCAAAATTGGACAGAGTGATGAATGGGTTATTGGGAAAATGTTTCATTTTGGTGCTTGTGCATACTTGGAAAGTCTGCTGAAGGGGTAATTGAGGGGAATGTTTCATTTTCATGCTTGTGCAAAGTTGCACAGATTGCTGGTGGGTTCTTTTGAAGAAACATTTAATTTTGGTGCTTGTGCACACATGGACAGACTGCTGTAGGGATCATTGGGGGAAACAACAACCTCTTAAGCAGTCTGTCAAAGTTTGCACAAACACCAAAATGAAACATTTCCCCAACAACCCCATCATCACTCTGTCCAGCTTTGCACAAACACCAAAATGAAACATTTCCCCCAAAAAACCCTTCTGCAGTCTGTCCAAGTATGTAAAAGCACCAAAATTATTGCTCCATAAAAAGCATACTAGATCTCAGAAAACTGCCCCATTGTTTAAAAGACTATTGAAAGACTGAAATGGGCTGATTAATGCTGACATTACTTGTTTATATTGTGTTTAAAAACAAATATCAAACACTGTTTACTTCTTTTAGCATTAACTTACAATGTTATAAAGAACATACTTTAGGTGGGTCATGTATACATTAATAATTTTTGATAGCACCACATTAAATGCCACTTTAGATTTTAAATCGAATGTTTTTGTTATACTTTTTCTTTTAGGCAGAGGAAAGTCTGATAGTGCACACAATGTGCAAGGGCCTAGTCTTTTTCTTTTTCTGTTTTAAAGGTTGGAATTACTCTTGAGTGAACTCTTGCATGCTCAAGCTAAGTGTTTTCTTATTTAGATACCACACTTTAACAAATCCCTGTGGCCTCAGTGCTTTATGTTTAACACTTATCACTGTATTTCCAGCTTACCAATAATTTTTATGTTTTTCATCCTACTTAGGTTTTCAGTTGTATATCTATACACATGTTCATTCATATTATGATTTACTTTTGACACACAAACCTAGTATTTATCTGATACAAAAGAGATCTTTCTTAAAAGTTGTATATTTATTATTTATTCTGGTAGATGTTTAGTGTGTATATCAGACTGTGTGATATACCTTTAAGAAGCTTTCCAGTGAGCTAACACATGCATGTAAGTACTGAGCACATGCAAGCAAGAGTGCCATTTTGAGTGAGCCACCAGAGTGAGAGCATGCATGTATGTAGTTAGTCAGTTAATTAGATAGTTCATTTAAGTTCAATGTTTCTGCCATCCATCCTGATGTGTTTGTATACAATAAACTACTTAAACAAACGCCCAAGCCTCAAAGTCTTCTTAATGCACATAAGAAGAGTGACATGGTATCAAAATGGGGCAACCGGGTAAAGTTGGAGGAATATACAGAAGTGGATCACCTCTACTGCTCAAACAACTCCAAAACAGGCCAGAAACAAATTCCAGGTACTAAAACTTCCTTAAGTGATTTCTTTTGCAACAAATATAAAATGAAGCAGTCAGAATGCTCAAAACGAATTTCTTATTAAATGAAATGTCTGATACTGCGATGTATTGATAAAAATATTTAAAATAATTACGAAAGCATTTGAAACAATATCTGAATCGCATAAAATGTACAAAAAAGGGAAGACAAATGTATTTTTTGCTATGTACTACTGTTTCATATTAACTAAAGCTATTCAAGGTATCTGAAGTGTGCAAAGTGTTTGTGAGTGTGTGCAGTATTACAGTCAGTTATTTTGCAAAGTACAGTTATTTCAAAGAATATTAAGCAGACTATAGTCTTTCAAAGAGCTTGTGCATTTGAATACTATTACAAGTACCTGGTGTGTGTGCATGTTCATAATTAGAAGGGCCAAGATTACATTGTGTTTTACTATAACCTGTGGACATGGCTGAAAATTTTCTCAAACCTGCACCACTTGTGTTTGATAACAATATTGGGAAAAAAATGGAGAGTGGAGAATGTTTCAGCAGGAATACAATATTTTCATACAGGCTGCTTTTTCTGACAAAGGCGCATGTGCAAAAGCATTTATTCTGCTTAATTTAGCTGGTTCAGTAACCATTGAAAGAGAGCGTTCATTTGTGTATGCACTTACTGTGTTTGCAGGAAATGCAGGAAGACCCTGAATGCTTAAAACATAAATTTAGAGAAATGTGTAACTCCCAAATGAATATTACAATGGAAAGGCACTTAATTTTACACAAGGGATCAAAAGCCTGGTGAAACTTTTGCAGCATCTATAACTGACTTCTGAAATAAGTCTAAAACATGCAGATATTTTGATTTGAGACATGAGTTGATAAAGGACAGGCTTGTGTGTGGTATTGACAATCACACACTGAGAAAGATTTTGCTTTGAGACAGTGATTTAACTTTGAATAAGGCCATTGAGATTTGTCAGATATACGAGCTTACAGAAAAGTACAGAAGTATGCTTACAAATAAGAATAGCAGAGGAAGGCAGTGTGACAAAGTTCATGTTGATAGCATGCAACACATGGTAAACATAAACAAGCTCAAGCACATGGCAGCTACAGCAAGTTTAGTAACAGTTCATGGGAAACCCCGAGTCTTTCCAGCAAATTCCAGGGCATGCTCAGTGAAGCACAAGGGCAAGTCAGCAAACTCAAAGAATTTGCCTTCACCTAGTCAACCTTTGTAATTGTGGTGGAAATCACAAACCCAAAAGAGAAAATTGCTTAGCTTTTGGTCTGCAGTGCCATTCTTGCAATAAGTGGAAAAATTTCAAAAGGTTTCATAAATCAAATAATGGCACATTATTTTATTAAAAGAGGGCATTCCAAGTGGCAAGTTGATCAATTAGAAAGCTGTGACACTACTTTTTATGTTGATGGTGTGTCTGTGCTTGGTGAAATAGTCAATGTCATAGATCTGTGGGAAAGAATGAAATCTTTTGTACTGTTTGGATTAATGGGAGTCCCATAGAGCTCAAAGTAGATACTGGCTCAAAGTGCAATGTTATGTCAGCAGAAATATTTGCTAGAGTAAAAGCTACAGAACAACTTGACTTGACAAAGTTTGCAAAGCCTGTTACTTATTGTGGTGAAGAGATTCAAACCAAAGGCTCAGTAGTGCTTTCATGTTACTCTGCTGGGAACAGCTATGACTTGCAGTTTTTCATAGTCAAGAGACATGTGCAGTCATTGGTGGGCTTCAAAGATAGTTTGAAAATGGGACTGCTTTCACTTAATGAAGAGATTCACCATGTAAGCCTGAATGACAACAGCACAAATTTCGCCCAAATTATTTTTTTCTGAGTATGCTGATATGTTTGCAGACAAACTAGGCAAACTAATAGTTGTGTACTCTATGAAGTTAGACCCAGAGGTCAGCCCAGTTATCAGACCAGCATGTAAAGTTCCAGTAGCTATGCAGAACAGAGTCAAAGCTGAACTAGACAGAATGGTGCAGTGAGGAGTAATTTGTCTGGTTGAAGAACCTATTGAATGGGTATCCTCCATGGTAGTAGCTCATAAAAAAAGCTCAGATCATTTCAGAATATGTATTGCTCCAAGAGATCTGAATAAAGCATTAAAAAGGCCTCATCATGCAATGTGCACAGTTGAAAAGGTTGCTGACCTCATGGCAAATACCACTGTTTTTTTCTGTCTTAGATGTGAAATGTGAAAAGCTCATTTTGGCAAATTTTGCTTGATCGAAAATCTTCATTGTTAACCACATTCAGTACACCATTTGGAAGATACAGATTTCTGAAAATGCCAGTAGAATAAATTCTGCCAGTGAAGTCTTTCAGAGTGCAATGGAGCACATTTTTTCTGGCTATCTGTGTGCTATTATAGTAAATGATATTCTGCTAGAAGGCAATGGTGAAGCTGAACATGACAGAAACCTCAACAAAGTTCTAGAAAGAGCATGTGAAGTGAATCTTAAGCTGAACCCTCAGAAGAGCAAATTCAGGCTATGAGATATAACTTGTGTTGGTCACTTGTTTACCAGTTCAGGCTCTCAACCAGATCCTTCCAAGCAAACATCAATTCTTGAGTTGCCACTCCAAAGTTCAAGCCTTACAACATTTTCTTGGCATGGTCAACTACCTAGGCAAGTTCATTCCAGATTTAAGCCAATGTTTAGCACTGCAAAGAGAATTGACATGCAAAGATGTAATTTGATCATGGTCTGAATAGCACCAAAGAATATTTTATGTCCTGAAACAGAAAATTGCTATTCCACCAACTCTCAGCAACTATGATGTTCACAAACCAGTTTATTTTTTTTTTATTTATTACATTTGATTATCAGGTAGTGTCCAACTGTGCAAGTAGCCCATTTTCAGTAGAGACCCAGAGAGAAAAGCTCCAGTAAGTTACATAGAAGTAAGTTCTAAAATATTAAATAATTAAAAAATAAGAACATACAAAAATTGAAATGACATTTTACAAATAATACATAAGACATATTGATACAGAGGATATAACATAACAAAGTTAGAACATTAGTCCATAGGTTCTTGAAACATGAATCTAGAGCATTACACCCTAGATACATATTGCACAATAGCATGTGTCATGAATTACAGAGTAAAACATTTTGCCATAGAGTAAAATGTTATAGTGACACTAGAAAGAAAATTGAGCAGTAAACATGACAGAGCATGAGGAGAGAAAGTAATGGGAGAGCTGAGTTTATCCTGGTGAACAACATGAGCAAAGCCAATTTTCTGTAAGGTATTTATTTAGCTTTATTTTGAAGATAGAATAGCTGGGAGTGTTTTGTATGTTTAGTGAGAGAGCATTCCAGGACTTAGCTATTTTATTAAAGTATAGGGAGTCACCATGGTAGTTGAGAGATTGTGTAATTTTGAGCAGTGGCCTATCAGAAGACTTAAGTGACCTGCTGTTTACCTGTAGTTGGACTAGCGTTGAAATTGCTGGGCAGTTGTTGAGGTTGTGGATGATATTGTGGGTGAATGTAAGCTGGTTGAGTGTTAACAGGTTGGGAAGTTCTAGCCATTCGAGTTGCTGAAGAGCAGTACAATGATGGGCCTTGTGGGGAAGATTGGTGGCAAACTTTGACATCTTGTTATAGCAGGACTCAAGATTATGAAGGTCAGTTTTGCATAAGTTGGTGAATGTGTGTGAGCAGTAGAGAAGGGTAGACGGTAGTTGTGATGTAGCAGTGGCTACTCTGGCTTGGGGTGTTAGGTAGGGTTTGGCCCTATATAGATCACTGAGTTTAGCATGGATTATTTGATTTGGGAAATGTGGACATCAAATTATAGCCTATCTATTGCCATACCCAGGAGCTTGGCCTGATTTGTAGGTTCAGTTATGGTACCACTGGCTGACTGAATGCTTAGGGGTAGGCAGTTGTGTTTGGTAGGTTTGTTGGAAAATATTATTAACTTAGTCTTATTTGGGTTTAGAATGAGCTGGTGCTTTGATAGATAGGTTTCAATTTCCTGGAAAGATTTTTGCATCTTAGTCTGTAGTTCTAGTGGAGAAGGGGCAGAGCATACTGGCAGTAGTGAGGAGAGAGTGTTCTCCCATTTAGTGGCCTGTTGATGGCTAGATAGATAACTGTGAAATCATGTTAGGGATGCTGAACTAAGACTGTATGAAGCCAGTTTATTAAGTAATAGTTGGAAGTAAATGCTGTCAAAAGCTTTTGACATGTCCAAAAATATGGCTGATACTAGTAGTCCATTGTTCATAAGGTGATGGATAGTATTGCTGAAAGATATTAAGACTGTAGTTGTGCTGTGCTTGGATCTAAAGCCATCCTGGGTCTCAGATAGAGGGTTATTAGTGGTAAGGTGGTTCAGGAGTTGCTGGTAAATGTATTTTTCTAAGATTTTTGCTATGGGTGGAGGATAGCAATGGGACAGTAGTTTGAGATATCTCTAGAGGGGCCACCTTTCTGAAGGGGAATGATGTGTATGACTTTCCAGAGTTGAGGGACATATTGTTGTGAGATTGAACAATTGATTAGTATGGACACAGGGTAGGCTATGGATGGGGCTGCAATTATTAGGAACTCATTTGGAAGTTGGTTGGCTGCAAGGCAGCATGGCTTATGTTTGCCTAGGAGCTTTTTGATGTAGGATGTGAGAAAACCATGGTAATTGCTTGATGATGATGCATTTTTTTCTTGTGGGGGGGCTAGACTATCTAATATGTTGAAAGTTGTTAAAGAATTCAACTGATCATTTATTAAAGATGACCAGTTGCAGTGTTATAGTAATTGGTTGAATAGGTCAGGGGAGAAGTGTTTCTTACTGTGGCTGTATTTGAAAGTATTAATGTATTGATTATGGACTTTCTTCCTAAGCAGATATGTAGGGGCACGGTTTATAAAGTTGGAAGGGCAGTTAGAGGAGCATGTGAGCCAATCAAAGTTGAAGTCACCTAAGATGATAGTCTCTTGATTAAATGTAGAGGCAGACCAAGATAGTAGAAGTTCAATTTTGGGAAGACTGTTGCCTGGGGATAGATAGGTAGCTATGATTGATGGTTTTGAAGGTTTAAAGGTTTAAATGCAGCAGGGTGATGATTCATTCAGGGTGTCAGGGGTTGTTGTTTTTTTTTTTTTTTTTTTTTTTTTTTAGAAATTTTTAACACTACACTACCACCACCTCTGGTAAATCCTGACATTATTTAGAGGGTCAGAGGCATCATAGGCAAGGTAGAACAGGCATGCTAGAATAGAGCTGAACTAATTTGTAGATATACTCCAGTTTAAAAGCCCATAAGCATGGTTGTCCAGAGGACTAGCACTAATAGGATTTGAAACTAGTGTTATAACAAGCCAAATGGAGCAGGTTGGGGGGAGTAAGCTGAAGAGTGAGACTTCAGGAGATAGCAGGTTCAGTGAGTGTGCATACCACTACAGGGGTATATTTAAAAATGTAACAATACTTGTTAGAGTAGGTAGAGCAGCAGAACTTTACACTTTCCTGTGATGCTTCTAAGTTTGGTTTAGGTGCAGTCATTCTTCAAGAGGATAGACCAGTAGCTTATGCATTGAGAACTCTTACTCAAACTAGGATGCAGTATGCCCAGATTGAGAAAGAGCTTTTGGCAATTGTGTATGCATGTCGAAGTTTCATGATTATATTTATGGTCGACCTTCCAAGATTGAAACAGACCACCAACCTCTAGTCACTGTTTTAAGAAAGCCTATGTATACAGCTCCATCTAGATGGCAGCACATAATGCTCATATTGCAAAAGTACAATTCCAATCTTGTTTACACACAAGGCAAACTTCTCTATCTTGCTGATACTTTATCCATATCACCCAGAAAAAAAACACAGAAAAGCATAACAATGAGCAACTTGATTTTAAAGTCCTCGAAATGAGAAATTTTTCTTCCACACATCTTGATGAGCTCAGAACACACACAGCTTTGGATCCAATTCTCTAGAAGCTAAACTTCTTTATCAGTTGAGGATGGCCTTCAAAGCATTCTTATTTACCAGTAGAAGTGCAACCTTATTTTTCATACAGAGATGAGATTTTGCCAGACAATAGTATCATCATGAAAGGTTCTAAAGTGATTGTTCCAAAATCCTTGCAGCAAGAGTACATTAAGATTTTGCATCATGGCCATCCAGGAACTGATTCTACCAAAAGAAGGGTAAGCAGTCTAGTATTCTGGCTCACATGTCAAGAGATGTTGAGAAAGTACTTTCATCTTGTTCAGTCTGTAATAGTACAAAGCTGCATCAAGAGAAAGAATAACTTCAGTTAAGCCAAATTCCTAAACTACCTTGTATGACAGTAGCCACAGATATCTTTGAGTGGAATGGTGGACATTGTTTGGTGTTAGTAGACTCTTATTCAGATTGGTTCAAGATTGACCTACTTCCCAACCTAACTTCTAATACTGTCATTACTAAGCTGAAGTGACATTTTTTCTGTCCATGGTAGTCCGCATAGAGTTATTTCTGACAATGGTGCACAGTTTACAAGTCAGCAGTTCAGGAAATTTGCAGAAGAGTGGGACTTTGTTCATATTATAAGTAGTGCTGAATACCCTCAGTCAAACAGCTTGGCTGAGAGTGCAGTTCAAAGTACAAAACAGATGTTAGAGAAATCCAAATGTGACAATACAGATGTTTTCCTAAACTTGTTAAATCTCAGTAACATTCCTCATGATAAACATCTTGGTTCTCCTGCCCGGAGACTTATGTAAAGACAAACCAGAACCACATTGCCAATCAGCAGTAATTTATTGGTTCCAAGTGCTATGAAAAACAAAGCAATAAAAGCCCAACTGTTGAAGAAGTGTTTGTCCCAAATGTCTTACTATAATAAAACCAGCAAACCGCTCAGTTCATTGAAAAAAGGGGAGATAGTGAGGATGCAGATGCGAAAGGGTTTTGATGGCATCAGATTTGTGAAAAGTTTGTGTCAAGAGCTGCACTCGTACATTGTGGAATCACAAGGAATGGAATTCAGCTGAAATCCAAAGCATTTGTTACCAGTGTCTGAACCTGTGTTACAGCATCTTGTCTGTGACAAAGACTCTAGTTCTCAGAGTGACTTGTCCAATGTTCCTGTTCCAGAAGACATTCATCAGCAAACCCCATTCCTGAGAAAATCCCTGAGACTCCTCAAGCAGAACATTCCCCAGTGACTGTCCCTGTTGCTAAACCCAATCCTAACTATTTTGTTACTAGATCAGTTCACATCTCAAACCTAGTTCCAGATAAACTGCTACCTGGACATGACTGTTGTTTTTCTTTATTAGTGTCTGTATAAATTGCATGCCTATCGAAATGTCATTTGTTTATATGAGACAGCTCAGTAAAGAGGGGGAGCATAGATCAGTGTATGTGCTATACCTTTAAGAAGCGTTCCATTGAGCTAGTACGTGCATATATGTACTGAGCACGTGCAAGCAAGAGTGCCATTTTGAGTGAGCAGCCAGAGTGAAAGCATGCATGTATGTAGCCAGTCAGTTAGATAGTTAGTTTTAAGTTCAATGTTCCTGCCATACATCCTGATGTGTTTGTATACAATAAACTACTAAAATGAACACCCAAGCCTCAACATCTTCTTAATGCACATAAGAAGAGTGACATAGTGGTAGAACTTTTAGTCAGTCAGTCATTTTGTAGTTAGTTTCTTAATTAATAAAGTTTTGGATTTGTCAGCCTGTACAAAGTGTTAATAAACTGGTCTTAGATTGTAATTTATCTCTAGCTTTTCAGTTTCAGTTTTAGGTAGCACAATCTCCGTTTACACTATGGTGTTAAGAGGGAAGGGGAACTTGGCTAAAGGAATGATTTTAATGCTTTTATTGCTCTTAAGAGAAAATCCTGTGTAATTACTCCCTTGTTCCAAACAACCTGATTATATATAAACAAGGAATGTTTTTGATGCCTTTCATTATACTCAACCAGGATCACTTTTTTGTATGTTTCAATAAAGGATATTCCATTTTAACTCAACTGTAGCTTACTTATTATTTTCTATATAATTATTTTTTAAGCATGTGTTTTACAGTTATATTTTACATAGGTTCATAGGTTCATAGGTTGGTACTAGGCTATCAGCCCTAGGGCCTATACAAGCCTAGCCATAACAATTCCATGGCTATTTCTTCCCACACTATTTACTTCCCTGGACCCCTGTCTAGCAGGGCGACTGACTTGATTCCCGGGATGAATTTCCTTTCTCCCATCCAATCATCAAGGTTCCTTTTGAAGAGGGCCAAAGAGGCACTTTGCTTGACATGTATGGGCAATCTATTCCAGAGTCTGGGGAGTCTCTGGGTCAGGAACCTATCCCTCCAGCATGTTTTGTTTATTGTGATGACAAGGTTTAGATCCCTGGAGCGTGTGGCTCTGAGGGATTGGGATTTCTTTAAGTGTAGCATGTCCAACAGCTCTGGGTTTGACATGGCCTTGTATGTTAAGCAGAGATCACCTCTGAGTAGACTTTAAGTGACAGAGTATAGCTGGAGTTTTTTAAGGTGGTCAACATAGGGCATCTGCTGTAGGCCTGTGATTCTTTTAGTGAGATATTTCTGCGGCCTTTCCAGTTGTTGCAGATGTCTTGAGAGGTACATACCAAATGGGGCATTGTATTCTATAATGGGTCTAATAAGGGATGAGTACAGTGGGACAATGACCTCCTTTTTTCGGGATGAAAAGCCCTTAGTGATGAGGTGTGCCAGATAGAAGGATTTCCTGACTGTTGTGGCGATGTGGTTATCGAAGGTGAGACCACTGTCCACCTGTGTCCCTAAGTTTCTTATCACACTTTCGGTGTTTAGTGTACTGCCATCTATATGGTAATTCACGGATACATGTGTTTTCCCAAAGTGGATAACTATACATTTCTTGGCATTGAGCTTGAGCCCATGGCTCTGGCACCAAGCATCTGTTTCTGTATCATTAAATCAACCAGGTGCATAACGTAATTCAGGAAGTAAACATCACACCCTCCTGACTGCTATGTTTGTTCTTGGTTTATTTTGGTGTTTAAGCATACTTGGACAGATTTCAAAAACCAAACTGAAATAACCGCAAAATAATGCACCAGTAATAAAGAAAGCGGTTAGGACACATGAGTTCAGGCTGCACAAAATAATTTATTCAATGACTAAAATCAATCACAAGCATTTTCATCCTACCAAATGCAGGACTTTTTCAAAGTGCATGAAAAAACCCTTCCCTAGTATTTAAATACAATAATCCCCTCAAAAAGGCACCAAATATTCTTAAGGGTGTATTACCGGGTCTATATTATAACATCAAAGTCTTACAACTTCAAATGCTATAATATCGAACCCAGTAGAGCTAGCGCTGGAAATAATGAAGCTGTAGAACACCAAATACTTTCCTAGGGAAAGTATTTGGTGGGTTGTTTCTGCAGCTTTGCTATTTCCTCGACTGTGGAGCAAAAGTTACAGATCGGGTTAAGGTAAGTGTGCGAATGAAGGTGAGTGTGAGATTGGGTGCAGGTTAGGTGAGTTAGGGTTAGGGCGCAGGTCAGGTAGGTGTGTGATTGTGTGGATGTGAGGGTTAGGGTGGGGTAAGTGAGTTAGGGTTAGGGAGCGGGTAAGATGAGTGTGCGATAGTGACAGACCTTAGGGTTAGGGTTGGGTTAAGGTAAGTGGATAGCTAGTGGTGTATGTATGGTTTAGTGTAGGGTTTTGTGAAGTGTGTGTGTGTGTGTGTGTGTGTGGATTATTTATTTTGGTGTGCTTGTGTTGTGTGTCTGTTTGTCGGAACAGTGAATTTTTTCCCTGGGAAAAAATTCGCTATTCTGACTGTTCGGTTTTCTGGTGTTTCGCTCTAAGGGTTCGATATTATAACATTCGAAGTTGTAAGACTTCAATGTTATAATATAGACCCGTATTTCCCAAGTATATACTTCCATATTCAAATAAAATCCCCTAAAATTCAATAAAATGATATTTCTTTTTTAAAAATTCATATATGCATGTGGAGGTACAATAAAATACAGAACTTTATGTATACAAATAATACAAGAAAATCAAGAAATGTATGTGCAAACAGATTGTCCAGTACTATTCTACAATTTAGCAGCTTTTTTCTTTAAATGGGGTTTAATTGAAATGTGGTCATTTAAGCCGGGGGGGGGGTAGTGGCATTTGATTTAAGCTGCCAAAATGTTTTCCTGCAGCAAAGCCAATTTTCCTAATCTCCCCCCTGGGGTCCACCGCTACCTGTTCAAGAATCCCAAACAAAAACCCAGAATGATGAGAAGGTTGTGTTTGTAGGTGCCTATATTATGCATTGTTTTCATGTTTCCTCCTTATATTATGCGTATGCTCATAAATGCATTTCCCTAAAGTTCTTTCTGACTTCCCCACATAAAAACTAGGACAGTCTTTACATATGGCAAGATATACTATACCTTTTGTACTACAATTCCCTCTCCTAAAGTATATTTTACTCTGGGCATAATTATCAAGCGTGATGTTTCCTTTTTCACAACTTCTCTTCTGTTGTTAATACCTTTCATGTTCCTTTCAAATACTTGTTTTAAATTGAAACCTCTGTTGAGGTCAACTCTTACATCTAGATAATCAATCCCATTTTTTGTCAACAGTATGGGTGAACTTTAAAAAACTAGTAATGTAATTCAAATATTCCATGAAAGTGTCCACCACATACAATGGGCCTCCCCGCACAACAAAAATGTCATACTTGGACAGATTGTTGAAGTGGTTGCTGGGGGAAATGTTTCATTTCGGTGTTTGTGCATACTTGGACAGACTGCTGAATCAATGTTTGGGGGAAACATTTCATTTTGGTGCTTGTTCACACTTAGACTGCTGCAGGGGTCTTTGAAGGAAATGTTTCATTTTCATGCTTGTGCAAACATGGACAGACTGCTGAAGGGGTTGTTGCAGGAAATGTTTCATTTTGTTGCTTGTGCAAAATTGGACAGACTGACAAAGGGGTTGTTGCTGATATGTTTCATTACAGTGTTTGTGCAAATGTTGACAGACTGCTGAAGGGGTTGCTGGGAGACAGTTTTCATTTTGGAGCTTGCTCATACTTGGACAGACTGCTGAAGGGGCTGTTTAGGGGAAATGTTTCATTTTTGGTGCTTGTGCAAAACTGAACAGAGTGGAAAAGAGGTGGTTAGGGAAATGCTTCATTTTGTTTTCTCAAACTTTGACAAACTGCTGAAGGGGTTGTTGGGAGGCACATTTCATTTTGGAGCTTGTGCATACTTGGACACACTGCTGAAGGGCTTGTTGGGGAAATGTTTTAATTTTGTGCTTAAGCATACTAGGACAGATTGCTGAAAGGGTCATTGGGGAAATGTTCCTTTTTTTTGTTTATGGATACTTGGATATACTGTTGAAGGGGTCATTATGGGAAATGATTCATTTCCATCCTTGTGCATGCTTGGACAGTCTGCTGAAGGGGTCATGGAGGGAAGTGTTTCATTTCCATGCTTGTGCATACTTGCACTGATTGCTGACGGGATCTTCAAGGGAAACATTTCATTTTGGTGCTTGTGCACACATGGGCAGACTGCTGAAGGGATGACTGGAGAAACATTTAATTTTGGTGCTTGTGCAAACTTAGACAAACTGTTGAAGGGGTTGTTGGGGAAATTTTCATTTTGGTGCTTAAGCATACTTGGACAGATTTCTGCAGGGGTCATTGGGGAAATGTATAATTTTCATGCTTGTGCATACTTGCACAGATGGCTAAATGAGTCATTGGGGAAATGTTTCATTTTGCTACTTATGCATACTTGGACAGATTGCTAAAGGGGGTGCTGGGGAAATGTTTCATTTTTTGCTTGTGCAAACTTGGACAGTCTGCTAAAGTGGCAGCTGGTGACTTCAAATCAAATGGGGGCTACATGAGACAGCTGAATGGGTGGGGTCAATGGGAATGGGGTGTGACCAACTAGAAAGGGGAGGAGCTATGCTCAAAACCACAAAAACTGTAACTTTAATTAAATACACTGCCCTAGGTGCCAAACCATCATTATGAGAGTCCAATCAAGACAAAATGAAGTGTAGAAGAAAAAATATTTCAATGCATTGGCTGCATGACAGCTTACTTAATATCTAGCTGGAAACAAAAAGGTTGTGAGGCATGAAAAAATAAATTACTTTTTAAATACATTACTGGAATGCCAGTCAAAATCAAGTATAAGAAAAACAAGCAGCAGTCAACTCAAACCACTTCTCCTTGCACTGCAGTTCTAATTATAATTTATATTCAGCTTTATTAAAGTACCAAGTAACATGCTGAAAGTAGCAATCTCTGTGATACCCCCACTTGTAAAAATGTTTCTTATCCAAAAAAGACCTGCTGCCTGCCAACTATCTACTTGTTTCATGGGGAAAACATGATCAAAGTAAAAAATGAAAAGCAAAGAAGAAACAAGTTCAAGATACATTGCTTAAAGGATCACTGTACAGGTAATCGACCACACATGATAGACTGGCATTCTGTTTGGTTTACAGGTAAAGCCTGCAAAGATGACTGCAAGTCTCCAACAAATGTAATGAGCTTCTTAAAATAATATAATCCTGTCCTTTATTACAAATACTGTCATATGCATTTCAATACCCAAGGCTTATACATTATCTAGTTATGTAAGTATTCTCTGCATGGCAGCAACAGAAAGGCTTTCAATGTTGGCAATTCTTTAACAGTATGCGTAATAAAGCTTACTTGCATCTTACAATCTCAGACAAGCATACCTGATGGTTATTAAAGCATTGCTACTTAAACACAGAGCAACAGGCACTTCCTGAGTAATAATAAGCATACATCAACAGTATAAAAACATGACAGAAACCAGAACATTCTGCAAAATCAAGGGCAGAATAAAAGTAGTACTTGTGTCTACCTTGGATGGGGGGATACTCTGCATATTTACACTGCATAACTGCTCCTTGACTTACTTGGACACATCCAGAGTCACTACATGGGGGAGTGGGGTGCAACAAGTATGTGACAATTTGAAATGTCTCTGGCTGACTGTGATGGCCCTGACACATTTGTCATACCTCTCAACCTCAGAGCAAGAAATCTGGACAAAGCCATACATAGAAGTGGGACAAAGGCCCAAAAATAAGGACAATTTTTAAATATTGCTCTTATAAACTTAGAAAGATAATAGAATAGTAGGTCTTGCATTAGTATGAATTTTCTGAAGGGTATGAAATCTGAAACTCAAATGTCTGACATTATTTTCTAACTTCAGTCTTTAATGATTTGCCACTAATTTGCCAAAAAACACAATTGTATGAAAAATGGACCAAAAATGTGATGCAAAAATATAAAATAGCCACACAATACAGCTGGGAACCTGTCAAAGAAAGGATACTTTTTTAATATTAGTACTGCTAACTTGAGCAGCTGACAAAATAAAATAATCTATGTGCATTTCTGAAATAAAAGTAATCTATAACTGATTATTACAGTTATTTCTTAATTGTAAACCCTCCATGTTTTTTTCCAAAATTGCCATTTTGCGATGGGATTATTAGGAGAAGAGCAACATTTTGAGCCAAAATCAGGGACATTTGACAGGTTTGGATATGCCTAATTCTATAAAGCAATTCACTTGCATGTACCTCTCAACCTGTTAATGAAGGAAATCTGAAAAGGCCAAATCTACTGTGGGAATATATAAACAGTACTAAAATAATTGTATAAACTGAGACAGTTGATAGAATAACAGGTCTTGCTTTAGCATGCATTTTTATGAAGGTTATGAAGTCTGACTCAGTGTCTGTCATTATTTAGTGACTTAATTCCTAAATTATTTGCCAGAAAACCACACATTTTATGAAGAACAAACTAAAAGATAAGAAGCAAAAATCTATTAATTCTGTGAAAATCTGGACAGTTGAGAGGTATAGTTCAGCTGGGGCTGGCTTTGAATAAACAGGATAAGCAACCCCACAAAAGGGCACTGCACTAAAATCAGAAAACACGAAAGGCAGCAACTGTAAAACAGAATACCAGGACCAGCAATGAACAACCAGGAGTATTTAATAGTGAGACAACCACCGACTAAGCGCTTTCACCTAAAAAGGCATCATCAGAGTCGGTTAGTACTCAACAAATAACATATATATATAACAATTGAAGACATAAATAATTAGTGACATCACATTTAAATGCACCAATGAGCCAAAACACTGCTTCAGCCTATTTAAAAAGACAATACCTACTTTGAAAAAAAATAATAAATAAAAATAAATACCAAGACAAAACCACTGAAAAATACTGATAAAATACTGTAAAAATACTGGGGCTGGCTTTGAGTTTGCAGCCCTTCCCCCTCACAAAATCATGGTCAAATGGATCCTCCCCCCTGCAACCATTCCAATGAACCATTACTTGGCTATTTCACCCCATTTACCATAAACACTAATGTGCATACTGCTTTACTTCTACAATGATTTGGACTTCATTTGAAAGTTTTATTTTGCATTTTACAGCACAAACACTAAGACATCTGTTAAACAAAGCAATGCAATCTCACAATGAAAACAGACTTAGCATTAAAACTTCTCTATCCTTGAAGCTCACATTCATTGAAACAGCATTGAAACCCACATTCAAAGAAAATACATTTTGCCAGTGGCAGATAAAGATTAACTTTGGGCTGTTTTCAAATCATAGGCCCTTGCACAAGAAACATACATGTGGTCTTTGCTACACCTTCCTGATTGTATTAAATTGTATTAATTGTACAATATAGTATAGTTGTTAGTGGGCGTTTTAAATTTGTTTGGAACATTTTTCCAGTAAACAATGAAACAAAATGCATGCACCAATAATGACAAAACTGCCCAATTCAGAACATTTTTCCAGTAAACAATGAAACAAAATGCATGCACCAATAATGACAAAACTGCCCAATTCAGAACATTTTTCCAATAAACAATGAAGCAAAATGCATGCACCAATAAAGACAAAATTGCCCAATTCAGAACATTTCTATCATGAAAATCTACTCAAACTTCTACAGTCCACCAGTATCAGTAAATATGCACAATTTCTGAAGAAGTAAAAGTCATCTAAATAATTCCACATTGAAAAAATCTGTAACTAATAAAGAGGTTGTTGCTAGCAAACAACTTTATATTTCATTGTCTCATCTACAAATAAAGTGCCTGTTGCCCTTGAGGAATAAATTGCGTATGTTGCATTAAAAAAACAATAAGCTAGTAATATTGCAATAGGGAATGGATGGCAAACTGATAACAGGTTCATAGTTACTAGGTATCTTCACCAAAAGGGACTGTAGCATCCACCCCCTTTACAATACAGTATCAGCACTGTGTCTACCTACTGTGCGAGTAAAACCCACAACCTTCTGCATCAAGCGCAAGTACACTATCTGTTGGGCTATTAACAATGCAAGCAGATTCAGCATAAGCAGCACTAAACTTTTGTTCCCCTGCAGCTTTCAGCTTCTTGTAAAATATACTTGACACTCAGTTGTATCTCTGAACTTTGCAGCACAAGAAATCTGGAAAAAGCCAAAATGTAGGGGGGGGGGCAAAAAACAGGGAAACATTTTAAACATTGCTTGTATAATGTTGGAAAGTTGCTAGAATAAAATGCTGTGTTACCACCATAAATTTCACTGCCAAGTATTGAACCCAGGACCCTGTGCAAAACAATCAGAGCAACATACCACTATGCCAAATCATCTGTTTTATGAATGAGAGGAAGACTGAAACTTAAATGGCTACCATTTAGTGAATTCAGTTCTCACCATAGCTGTCAACATCTTAGAATAAAACACTTGAACAAAGCAAGTAATGGGGGAATACAGCCCTCAAACATATTCAGTGAATTCAGTTCTCACCATAGCTCTCAACCTCTTAGCAAAAACACATAGACAAAGCCAGTAATGGGGGAATACAGCCCCCAAACATATTTGGTGAGTTCAATTATCACCATAGATCTCAACCTTGGCACAAAAAACCTGGACAAAGTCAATAATGGGGGAATACAGTCCCAAAAATAGGGACAAATTTCAAATATCCATCTTATAAACTTAGAAACTTGCTATAATAATAGGTTTTGTGTTACCATGTACTTTCTGAAGAATATGAAGTCGGAAATTCAAATGCTTGTCATTTTTATTTAACATTTCTTAACCAGGAAAGTCTGACTTGGAACAAAAGCCAATTTTCAGCAGAGGCACAGGAAGAAACACTTCAGACACATGTCTTTGTAAGATGGGAGGACACAAGAGCAAACCCATGGAGGACATGCAGACAGCACCCCACCAAAAATCAAACCAGACAACCTGTAGCTGTCAGGCAACAATGCTACCACTGCAACACTGCTCTACTGACTGTGTCAAGAAAGAAAAATACAGAAACCACAGATTTTATGAGGAACAGAACAAATATGAGGCAAAAATCTGAACATTTTTTGACAAATGGTGGTGGGTAGGGAATGCAGGCTTTTGCCACTTGGGCCAAAGGTACAAGATTCAAGCCTTATTCTCTACCCACCACCATGTAGCAAGTCGGGCATTTTACTTACACACACACACACACACACACACACACACACACACACACACACACACACACACACACACAATAAATAGCTGCCAAATCTTTCTGTCCCATGCCTTTGGGATGTAGGAGAAAACAAGAACAACTAGAGAAAGTCCACATAAGCACAAAGAGAATAAGCAGATTGCTCTCCAGCTAAAAAACAAAGTGGAAAGTGTCTTGTTGTGGAGTAACCCTGCTACTCAGTGATGTCTTAATAAACCAGATAGGTCTCCTGTTTTAGCTTACTGAGGATACCTCCTACTTTTACAGAAGCCCAAACTTTCCCCACAGATAAAACAGCTTTTAAGTGGTCTATGCAGTCACTCTGGGTGTCAGCAAACTCAGCATATGTTTCCACAATGTAATAACAACCTTAAAGACAGATTTTCATAACAGAACACATTTCCTGCACTGTTAAACCTCTTTGCAAGTCATTTTTGTGTTCTCTCTTATCTAGTGGCAATGCTTTTTCTGTTTGATAACCCCATATACTAAAACTATGTACAATTACAGATTCACCAATATTCTCAATTTAATTCACAGAATACATTTCCTATCATCCTCTTTGAAATATTAAAAACAATTTTCATCTATTCCTTGAATGCTAATTACTTAACAAGATATCTGGAAAGAACTGACTGATGAATTTTTCTAAGCACTACATTCTTACACCCACTACATGTCCTACTTTAATATTTTCTGATCATTCACTGTTTGATAACTGCCCAAGTCTTGTAGCACCTGAACTTATATAAATTATATTGTAAAATGAAACCATATGAGAACAACCAAATACATAAATAAAGAAATGCAGTGTGCCTGAAACTGCAATAAAAGTACCATGTTGCCTCATTATAGACGCACATTAAAGATTAACAGAATCTATGTATTCTGAAATTGCATAAAACAGAAACTATTTGCAGAGTGCATCATTAACACACACGTGCACACACACACACATACACACACACACACACACACACACACACACACACACACACACACACACACACACACACACACACACACACACACACACATACACACCCCTACCTGAGCCAAAAAATCCAGATAACAAAGTCCCTGCCCATGCTGAGTTGTAAATCCAAGCCCTTCCCTGCCAGCTCTGAGTTATAAATCAAAGCCCTTTCTGCGAGAGCACCATGAGGCTTGTCCCTTCCTGTGAGAGCACTAGCTGCCTGCAGATGTTGCAGTCCGATCCCATTCCAGTCTATGCAGTTGTAACTGCACAGACTGCTGGGAAAATTTGGACTTGAATGTTGTTTTTGTAATCTGGACTGCTGGTGGAGACAGTCTGGATTCTGTGGGCATGTTCCAGACTCCAGACTGGTTCACCAGCAGTCAGAGTATCGCAAAATTCCGTGAGTGCACATGCACGATGTTCTGGGACTCGCAGTTGCTTTCATTTTATTTTCTTTTTGTTATTTTATCTTCTCTTTTGTTTATTTTTCTTTTTTTACAGCTGGGGGACTGCAGTCCTGCAGCCCAATAGCATGAGCCACCCCTGGCTAAAGGGGTCTTTGGGGAAGCATTTCATTTTGGTGCTTTTGCACACATGGACAGAATGCTGAAGGGATCTTTTAGTGTCATTTGGTGTTTATGCATACACGGACAAACTACTGAAGTGGTCATTGGGGGAAATGTTTCATTTTGGTGCTTGTGCATACATGGACACATTTTGGGAGGGCTCTTTGGGGGAAAGTTTAATTTTAGTGTCATTTGGTTCTTGTGTATACATGGACAAAGTATTGAAGGGATCTTTTGGGGAAATGATTTATGTAATTTGAATGCTTGAGCAAACTTTGATAAACTGCTGAAAGGGGTTGTTGGTGGAAATGTGTCATTTTCATGCTTGTGCATACTTGGACAGGTTGCTGATGGGGTCTTTGTGGGAAACATTTCATTTTGGTGCTTGTCTACACATGGACAGACTATTTAAGGGATCTTTTAGTGTCACTTGGTGTTTGTCCATACATGGACAAACTACTGAAGGGATTGTTATGGCAAATGTTTCACTTTCATGTTTAAGCATACTTCAACACTCTGCTGAAGGGGGTTGTTTGGAAAATGTTTCATTTTGGTGCTTGTGCATACTTGCATAGACTGCTGAAGGGATCTTTTGGGGGAAACATTTTATTTTGGTGCTTTTTCATACTTAGACACAGAAGGGTTTGTTGGGGAAATGTTTCATTTCCATGCTTGGACAGACTGCTGAAGGGTGTTTTTCAGGAAATGTTTCATTTTAGTGCTTGTGCATACTTGGACAGACTGCTGAAGGGTTTTTTCAGGAAATGTTTCATTTTAGTGCTTGTGCACACATGGACAGACTGCTCAATGGATGTTTTGGTGTCATTTTATGTTTCATGTCATTTGAATACTTGTGCAAACTTTGATAAACTGCTGACGGGGTTGTTTGGGGGAAATTGTCATTTGAATTCTTTTGCATAAATGGACAGTGTGCTGAAGGGGTTGTTGAGGGAAATATTTAATTTTCATGCTTATGCATACTTCTACAGACTACTAGTGGGATCTTCAGGGGAAACATTTCATTTTGGTGCTTCTTCACATATGGAAAGACTGCTGAAGGGATATTGTGTGGAAATTGTCATGCTGGTGCTTCTGCATACTTAGACAAACTGTTGAAGAGGTTGTTTGAGGAAATTTTCATTTTGGTGCTTAAGCATACTTGGAAAGATTGCTGAAGGGGGTCATTGAGTGAAATTTAATTTTTTGTGCTTCTGCATACATGGACAGATTCATGAAAGGGTTGTTGGGGGAAATGTTTAATTTTTCTGCTTCTACAAACTTGGACAGTCTCCTGAACGGTCATTGAGGGAAACATTTAATTTTGGTGCTTGTGCACACATGTACAGATTGCCAAAGGGATCTTTTGATGTAATTTTGTGTTTGTGCATACATGGACAAACTACTGAAGGGGTCATTGGCAGAAATGTTTCATTTTGATGCTTGTGCATACATGGATACATTTCTGAAGGGATCATTGGCGTAAAGTTTCATTTTAGAGTCATTTGGTGCTTGTGTATAAATGGACAATATATTGAAGGGATCTTTTGGGGAAATGTTTCATGTTATTTGAATGCTTGTGCAAACTTTGATAAACTGCTGAAGGGGTTGTTTGGGGGAAATATGGCATTTGAATGTTTTTTGCATAAATGGACAGTCTGCTGAACAGGTCATTTGGGAAATGTTTAATTTTCATGCTTGTGCATACTTGGAAAGTCTGCTGAAAGCATCTTTGAGGGAAACATTTCATTTTGGTGTTTGTGCATACATGGACAAACAACTGAAAGCGTTGTTTAAGGGAAATGTTTCATTTTGGTGCTTGTGCAAAACTGGACAGAGTGGCAAATGGGTTGTTGGGGAAATGCTTCATTTTGGTGTTTTTTACAATCTTCGATAGACTGCTGAAAGGGTTGTTGGGAGGCACTTTTCATTTTGGAGCTTGTGTGTACTTGGGCACACTGCTGAAGGGCTTGTTGGGGAAATGTTTCAGTTTTGTCTTTAAGCATACTAGGACAGATTGCTGAAGGGGACGTTAGGGAAAATGTTTCATTTTTGTGTTTATGCATACTTGGATAGACTGTTGAAGGAGTCATTATGGGTTAATGATTCATTTCCATGCTTGTGCATGCGTGGACAGTCTGCTGAAGGGGTCATGGAGGGAAGTATTTCATTTCCATGCTTGTGCATACTTGCACTGATCCCCGACGGGATCTTTGGGGGAAACATTTCATTTTGGTGGTTGTGCACACATGGACAGACTGCAGAAGGGATCATTGGAGAAACATTTAATTTTGGTGCTTGTGCATACTTAGACAAACTGCTGAATGGGTTTTTTTGGGGACATTTTCATTTTGGTGCTTAAGTATACTTACACTAATTGCTGCAGGGGTCATTGGGGGAATGTTTCATTTTCATGGGTGTGCATACTTGCACAGATCGCTGAAGGGATTGTTGGGGAAATGTTTCATTTTGGTACTTATGCATAACTGGACAGATTGCTGAAGGGGGTGTTGGGGGGAAATGTTTCATTTTTTTGCTTGTGCAAACTTAGACAGTCTGCTAAAGGGGTCTTTTGGGGAAGTGTTTCATTTTGGTGCTTCTGCACACATGGACAGACTGCTGAAGGAATCTTTTGGTGTCATTTGATGTTTGTGTATACATGGACAAACTACTAAAGTGGTCGTTGGGGGAAATGTTTCATTTTGGTGCTTGTGCATACATGGAGAAATTTCTGAAGGGGTCTTTGGGCAAAGTTCCATTTTAGTGTCATTTTCTGCTTGAGTTTACATGGGTAAATTTTTGTAGGGATCTTTTGGGGAAATGTTTCATGTCATTTGAATGCTTGTGCAAACTTTGATAAACTGCTGAAAGGGGTTGTTGGTGGAAATGTGTCATTTTCATGCTTGTGCATACTTGGACAGGCTGCTGATGGGGTCTTTGTGGGAAACATTTCATTTTGGTGCTTGTCTACACATGGACAGACTATTGAAGGGATCTTTTAGTGTCACTTGGTGTTTGTCCATACATGGACAAACTACTGAAGGGGTTGTTATGGCAAATGTTTCACTTTCATGCTTAAGCATACGCCAACACTCTGCTGAAGGGGATTGTTGGAAAAATGTTTCATTTTGGTGCTTGTGCATACTTGGACAGACTGCTGAAGGGATTTTTGGGGGGAACATTTCATTTTGGTGCTTGTTCATACTTAGACACAGAGAGCTTTGTTGGTGGAAATGTTTCACTTTCATGCATGTGCATACTTGGACAGACTGCTGAAGGGGTTGTTGCAGGAAATGTTTCATTTTAGTGCTTGAGCACACAAGGGCATACTGTTCAAGGGATCTTTTGGTGTCATTTTATGTTTCATGTCATTCGAATGCTAAAGGAATTGTTGGGGAAATTTTTCATGTTGGTGTTTGTGCAAACTTCAACAGACTGCTGAAGGGATTCTTTGGAAAAATGTTTCATTTGGTGCTTGTGCATACTTGCACAGATTTTTGAAAGTATCGGGAGAAATGTTTCATTTTGATGTTTGTGAATACTTAGACTGCTGAAGGGATCTTCAGGAAACATTTCATTTTGGTGCTTGTCCATACTGAAACATACAGCTGAAGGGGTTGTTGGAGGAAATTTTTCATTTTGGTCCTTATGAGTGCTGTAGGAGTCACTGAGGGAAATGCATCATTTTAATGCTTGTGCAAATGTGGACAGCCTGCTGAAGGGGTTATTGGGAGCAATGGTTCACTTTGGTGCTTGTGCATACTTAGACAATTAAAGGGGTTGTTGTGGAAATTTTTGATTTTGGCGCTTAAGCATATTTGGACAGATTGATGAAGGGGTCATTAGGCAACATTTTTCATTTTGGTGTTTGTGCATACTTGGACAGACTGATGAGATCTTTGGGGGAAACATTTCTTTGTGGTGTTTTTTCATACTTAGACTGCAGAAGGGGTTATTGGGGGAAATGCTTTCATTTTGGTGCTTATGCATACTTTGACAGACTGCTAAAGGGGTCATTGGGGGAAATGTTTCATTTTCATGCTTAGGCATATAAAGTCTGCTGAATGGATGTTTTGGAGAAACATTTTATTTTGGTGCTTGTTCATACTTAGACACAGAAGGGTTTGTTGGGGAAATGTTTCATTTTCATGCTTGTGCATACTTGGACAGACTGCTGAAGGGTTTTTTCAGGAAATGTTTCATTTTAGTGCTTGTGCACACATGGACAGACTGCTCAAGGGATGTTTTGGTGTCATTTTATGTTTCATGTCATTTGAATACTTGTGCAAACTTTGATAAACTGCTGACGCGGTTGTTTGGGGGAAATTGTCATTTGAATTCTTTTGCATAAATGGACAGTGTGCTGAAGGGGTTGTTGAGGGAAATATTTAATTTTCATGCTTATGCATACTTCTACAGACTACTGGTGGGATCTTCGGGGGAAACATTTCATTTTGGTGCTTCTTCACATATGGAAAGACTGCTGAAGGGATATTGTGTGGAATTTGTCATTTTGGTGCTTCTGCATACTTAGACAAACTGTTGAAGAGGTTGTTTGAGGAAATTTTCATTTTGGTGCTTAAGCATACTTGGAAAGATTGCATAAGGGGGTCATTGAGTGAAATTTAATTTTTTGTGCTTCTGCATACATGGACAGATTCATGAAAGGGTTGTTGGGAGAAATGTTTAATTTTTCTGCTTCTACAAATTTGGACAGTCTCCTGAACGGTCATTGAGGGAAACATTTAATTTTGGTGCTTGTGCACACATGTACAGATTGCCAAAGGGATCTTTTGATGTAATTTTGTGTTTGTGCATACATGGACAAACTACTGAAGGGGTCATTGGCAGAAATGTTTCATTTTGATGCTTGTGCATACATGGATAAATTTCTGAAGGGATCATTGGCGTAAAGTTTCATTTTAGAGTCATTTGGTGCTTGTGTATAAATGGACAATATATTGAAGGGATCTTTTGGGGAAATGTTTCATGTTATTTGAATGCTTGTGCAAGCTTTGATAAACTGCTGAAGGGGTTGTTTGGGGGAAATATGGCATTTGAATGTTTTTTGCATAAATAGACAGTCTGCTGAACAGGTCATTTGGGAAATGTTTAATTTTCATGCTTGTGCATACTTGGAAAGTCTGCTGAAAGCATCTTTGAGGGAAACATTTCATTTTGGTGTTTGTGCATACATGGACAAACAACTGAAAGCGTTGTTTAAGGGAAATGTTTCATTTTGGTGCTTGTGCAAAACTGGACAGAGTGGCAAATAGGTTGTTGGGGAAATGCTTCATTTTGGTGTTTTTTACAATCTTCGATAGACTGCTGAAAGGGTTGTTGGGAGGCACTTTTCATTTTGGAGCTTGTGTATACTTGGACACACTGCTGAAGGGCTTGTTGGGGAAATGTTTCAATTTTGTCTTTAAGCATACTAGGACAGATTGCTGAAGGGGTCGTTAGGGAAAATGTTTCATTTTTGTGTTTATGCATACTTGGATAGACTGTTGAAGGGGTCATTATGGGTTAATGATTCATTTCCATGCTTGTGCATGCTTGGACAGTCTGCTGAAGGGGTCATGGAGGGAAGTATTTCATTTCCATGCTTGTGCATACTTGCACTGATCCCCGACGGGATCTTCAGGGGAAACATTTCATTTTGGTGGTTGTGCACACATGGACAGACTGCAGAAGGGATCATTGGAGAAACATTTAATTGTGGTGCTTGTGCATACTTAGACAAACTGCTGAATGGGTTTTTTTGGGGACATTTTCATTTTGGTGCTTAAGCATACTTACACTAATTGCTGCAGGGGTCATTGGGGGAATGTTTCATTTTCATGGGTGTGCATACTTGCACAGATCGCTGAAGGGATTGTTGGGGAAATGTTTCATTTTGGTACTTATGCATAACTGGACAGATTGCTTAAGGGGGTGTTGGGGGGAAATGTTTCATTTTTTGCTTGTGCAAACTTGGACAGTCTGCTAAAGGGGTCTTTGGGGGAAGTGTTTCATTTTGGTGCTTCTGCACACATGGACAGACTGCTGAAGGAATCTTTTGGTGTCATTTGGTGTTTGTGTATACATGGACAAACTACTACTGTTTCATTTTGGTGCTTGTGCATACATGGAGAAATTTCAAGGGATCTTTGGGGAAAGTTCCATTTTAGTGTCATTTTCTGCTTGAGTTTACATGGGTAAATTATTGTAGGGATCTTTTGGGGAAATGTTTCATGTCATTTGAATGCTTGTGCAAACTTTGATAAACTGCTGAAAGGGGTTGTTGGTGGAAATGTGTCATTTTCATGCTTGTGCATACTTGGACAGGCTGCTGATGGGGTCTTTGTGGGAAACATTTCATTTTGGTGCTTGTCTACACATGGACAGACTATTGAAGGGATCTTTTAGTGTCACTTGGTGTTTGTCCATACATGGACAAACTACTGAAGTGGTTGTTATGGCAAATGTTTCACTTTCATGCTTAAGCATACTCCAACACTCTGCTGAAGGGGATTGTTGGGAAAATGTTTCATTTTGGTGCTTGTGCATACTTGGACAGACTGCTGAAGGGATTTTTGGGGGGAACATTTCATTTTGGTGCTTGTTCATACTTAGACACAGAAAGCTTTGTTGGTGGAAATGTTTCACTTTCATGCATGTGCATACTTGGACAGACTGATGAAGGGGTTGTTGCAGGAAATGTTTCATTTTAGTGCTTGAGCACACAAGGGCATACTATTCAAGGGATCTTTTGGTGTCATTTTATGTTTCATGTCATTCGAATGCTAAAGGAATTGTTGGGGAAATGTTTCATTTTGGTGTTTGTGCAAACTTCAACAGACTGCTGAAGGGATTCTTTGGAAAAATGTTTCATTTGGTGCTTGTGCATACTTGCACAAATTTTTGAAGGTGTCGGGAGAAATGTTTCATTTTGATGTTTGTGAATACTTAGACTGCTGAAGGGATCTTCAGGAAACATTTCATTTTGGTGCTTGTCCATACTGAAACATACAGCTGAAGGGGTTGTTGGAGGAAATTTTTCATTTTGGTCCTTATGAGTGCTGTAGGAGTCACTGAGGGAAATGCATCATTTTAATGCTTGTGCAAATGTGGACAGCCTGCTGAAGGGGTTATTGGGAGCAATGGTTCACTTTGGTGCTTGTGCATACTTAGACAATTAAAGGGGTTGTTGTGGAAATTTTTGATTTTGGTGCTTAAGCATACTTGGACAGATTGCCGAAGGGGTCATTAGGCAACATTTTTCATTTTGGTGTTTGTGCATACTTGGACAGACTGATGAGATCTTTGGGGGAAACATTTCTTTGTGGTGTTTTTTCATACTTAGACTGCTGAAGGGGTTATTGGGGGAAATGTTTTCATTTTGGTGCTTATGCATACTTGGACAGACTGCTAAAGGGGTCATTGGGGGAAATGTTTCATTTTCATGCTTAGGCATATAAAGTCTGCTGAATGGATGTTTTGGAGAAACATTTTATTTTGGTGCTTGTTCATACTTAGACACAGAAGGGTTTGTTGGGGAAATGTTTCATTTTCATGCTTGTGCATACTTGGACCGACTGCTGAAGGGTTTTTTTCAGGAAATGTTTCATTTTAGTGCTTGTGCACACATGGACAGACTGCTCAAGGGATATTTTGGTGTCATTTTATGTTTCATGTCATTTGAATACTTGTGCAAACTTTGATAAACTGCTGACGGGGTTGTTTGGGGGAAATTGTCATTTGAATTCTTTTGCATAAATGGACAGTGTGCTGAAGGGGTTGTTGAGGGAAATATTTAATGTTCATGCTTATGCATACTTCTACAGACTACTGGTGGGATCTTTGGGGGAAACATTTCATTTTGGTGCTTCTTCACATATGGAAAGACTGCTGAAGGGATATTGTGGGGAAATTTTCATTTTGGTGCTTCTGCATACTTAGACAAACTGTTGAAGAGGTTGTTTGAGGAAATTTTCATTTTGGTGCTTAAGCATACTTGGAAAGATTGCTGAAGGGGGTCATTGAGTGAAATTTTAATTTTTGTGCTTCTGCATACATGGACAGATTCATGAAAGGGTTGTTGGGGAAAATGTTTAATTTTTCTGCTTCTACAAACTTGGACAGTCTCCTGAACGGTCATTGAGGGAAACATTTAATTTTGGTGCTTGTGCACACATGTACAGATTGCCAAAGGGATCTTTTGATGTAATTTTGTGTTTGTGCATACATGGACAAACTACTGAAGGGGTCATTGGCAGAAATGTTTCATTTTGATGCTTGTGCATACATGGATAAAGTTCTGAAGGGATCATTGGCGTAAAGTTTCATTTTAGAGTCATTTGGTGCTTGTGTATAAATGGACAATATATTGAAGGGATCTTTTGGGGAAATGTTTCATGTTATTTGAATGCTTGTGCAAACTTTGATAAACTGCTGAAGGGGTTGTTTGGGGGAAATATGGCATTTGAATGTCTTTTGCATAAATGGACAGTCTGCTGAACAGGTCATTTGGGAAATGTTTAATTTTCATGCTTGTGCATACTTGGAAAGTCTGCTGAAAGCATCTTTGAGGGAAACATTTCATTTTGGTGTTTGTGCATACATGGACAAACAACTGAAAGCATTGTTTAAGGGAAATGTTTCATTTTGGTGCTTGTGCAAAACTGGACAGAGTGGCAAATAGGTTGTTGGGGAAATGCTTCATTTTGGTGTTTTTTACAATCTTCGATAGACTGCTGAAAGGGTTGTTGGGAGGCACTTTTCATTTTGGAGCTTGTGTATACTTGGACACACTGCTGAAGGGCTTGTTGGGGAAATGTTTCAATTTTGTCTTTAAGCATACTAGGACAGAATGCTGAAGGGGTCGTTAGGGAAAATGTTTCATTTTTGTGTTTATGCATACTTGGATAGACTGTTGAAGGGGTCATTATGGGTTAATGATTCATTTCCATGCTTGTGCATGCTTGGACAGTCTGCTGAAGGGGTCATGGAGGGAAGTATTTCATTTCCATGCTTGTGCATACTTGCACTGATCCCCGACGGGATCTTCGGGGGAAACATTTCATTTTGGTGGTTGTGCACACATGGACAGACTGCAGAAGGGATCATTGGAGAAACATTTAATTTTGGTGCTTGTGCATACTTAGACAAACTGCTGAATGGGTTTTTTGGGGACATTTTCATTTTGGTGCTTAAGCATACTTACACTAATTGCTGCAGGGGTCATTGGGGGAATGTTTCATTTTCATGGGTGTGCATACTTGCACAGATCGCTGAAGGGATTGTTGGGGAAATGTTTCATTTTGGTACTTATGCATAACTGCACAGATTGCTGAAGGGGGTGTTGGGGGGAAATGTTTCATTTTTTGCTTGTGCAAACTTGGACAGTCTGCTAAAGGGGTCTTTGGGGGAAGTGTTTCATTTTGGTGCTTCTGCACACATGGACAGACTGCTGAAGGAATCTTTTGGTGTCATTTGGTGTTTGTGTATACATGGACAAACTACTGAAGTGGTCGTTGGGGGAAATGTTTCATTTTGGTGCTTGTGCATACATGGAGAAATTTCTGAAGGGATCTTTGGGGAAAGTTCCATTTTAGTGTCATTTGCTGCTTGAGTTTACATGGGTAAATTATTGTAGGGATTTTTGGGGGAAATGCTTCATGTCATTTGAATGCTTGTGCAAACTTTGATAAACTGCTGAAAGGGGTTGTTGGTGGAAATGTGTCATTTTCATGCTTGTGCATACTTGGACAGGCTGCTGATGGGCTCTTTTTGGGAAACATTTCATTTTGGTGCTTGTCTGCACATGGACAGACTATTGAAGGGATCTTTTAGTGTCACTTGGTGTTTGTCCATACCTGGACAAACTACTGAAGGGGTTGTTATGGCAAATGTTTCACTTTCATGCTTAAGCATACTCCAACACTCTGCTGAAGGGGATTGTTGGGAAAATGTTTCATTTTGGTGCTTGTGCATACTTGGACAGACTGCTGAAGGGATTTTTGGGGGGAACATTTCATTTTGGTGCTTGTTCATACTTAGACACAGAGAGCTTTGTTGGTGGAAATGTTTCACTTTCATGCATGTGCATACTTGGACAGACTGCTGAAGGGGTTGTTGCAGGAAATGTTTCATTTTAGTGCTTGAGCACACAAGGGCATACTGTTCAAGGGATCTTTTGCTGTCATTTTATGTTTCATGTCATTCGAATGCTAAAGGAATTGTTGGGGAAATGTTTCATTTTGGTGTTTGTGCAAACTTCAACAGACTGCTGAAGGGATTCTTTGGAAAAATGTTTCATTTGGTGCTTGTGCATACTTGCACAAACTTTTGAAGGTGTCGGGAGAAATGTTTCATTTTGATGTTTGTGAATACTTAGACTGCTGAAGGGATCTTCAGGAAACATTTCATTTTGGTGCTTGTCCATACTGAAACATACAGCTGAAGGGGTTGTTGGAGGAAATTTTTCATTTTGGTCCTTATGAGTGCTGTAGGAGTCACTGAGGGAAATGCATCATTTTAATGCTTGTGCAAATGTGGACAGCCTGCTGAAGGGTTATTGGAGCAATGGTTCACTTTGGTGCTTGTGCTTACTTAGACAATTAAAGGGGTTGTTGTGGAAATTTTTGATTTTGGTGCTTAAGCATACTTGGACAGATTGCCGAAGGGGTCATTAGGCAACATTTTTCATTTTGGTGTTTGTGCATACTTGGACAGACTGATGAGATCTTTGGGGAAAACATTTCTTTGTGGTGTTTTTTCATACTTAGACTGCTGAAGGGGTTATTGGGGGAAATGTTTTCATTTTGGTGCTTATGCTTACTTGGACAGACTGCTAAAGGGGTCATTGGGGGAAATGTTTCATTTTCATGCTTAGGCATATAAAGTCTGCTGAATGTATGTTTTGGAGAAACATTTTATTTCGGTGCTTGTTCATACTTAGACACAGAAGGGTTTGTTGGGGAAATGTTTCATTTTCATGCTTGTGCATACTTGGACAGACTGCTGAAGGGTTTTTTTCAGGAAATGTTTCATTTTAGTGCTTGTGCACACATGGACAGACTGCTCAAGGGATGTTTTGGTGTCATTTTATGTTTCATGTCATTTGAATACTTGTGCAAACTTTGATAAACTGCTGACGGGGTTGTTTGGGGGAAATTGTCATTTGAATTCTTTTGCATAAATGGACAGTGTGCTGAAGGGGTTGTTGAGGGAAATATTTAATGTTCATGCTTATGCATACTTCTACAGACTACTGGTGGGATCTTCGGGGGAAACATTTCATTTTGGTGCTTCTTCACATATGGAAAGACTGCTGAAGGGATATTGTGTGGAAATTGTCATTTTGGTGCTTCTGCATACTTAGACAAACTGTTGAAGAGGTTGTTTGAGGAAATTTTCATTTTGGTGCTTAAGCATACTTGGAAAGATTGCTGAAGGGGGTCATTGAGTGAAATTTAATTTTTTGTGCTTCTGCATACATGGACAGATTCATGAAAGGGTTGTTGGGAGAAATGTTTAATTTTTCTGCTTCTACAAACTTGGACAGTCTCCTGAACGGTCATTGAGGGAAACATTTAATTTTGGTGCTTGTGCACACATGTACAGATTGCCAAAGGGATCTTTTGATGTAATTTTGTGTTTGTGCATACATGGACAAACTACTGAAGGGGTCATTGGCAGAAATGTTTCATTTTGATGCTTGTGCATACATGGATAAATTTCTGAAGGGATCATTGGCGTAAAGTTTCATTTTAGAGTCATTTGGTGCTTGTGTATAAATGGACAATATATTGAAGGGATCTTTTGGGGAAATGTTTCATGTTATTTGAATGCTTGTGCAAACTGATAAACTGCTGAAGGGGTTGTTTGGGGGAAATATGGCATTTGAATGTTTTTTGCATAAATGGACAGTCTGCTGAACAGGTCATTTGGGAAATGTTTAATTTTCATGCTTGTGAATACTTGGAAAGTCTGCTGAAAGCATCTTTGAGGGAAACATTTCATTTTGGTGTTTGTGCATACATGGACAAACAACTGAAAGCGTTGTTTAAGGGAAATGTTTCATTTTGGTGCTTGTGCAAAACTGGACAGAGTGGCAAATAGGTTGTTGGGGAAATGCTTCATTTTGGTGTTTTTTACAATCTTCGATAGACTGCTGAAAGGGTTGTTGGGAGGCACTTTTCATTTTGGAGCTTGTGTATACTTGGACACACTGCTGAAGGGCTTGTTGGGGAAATGTTTCAATTTTGTCTTTAAGCATACTAGGACAGATTGCTGAAGGGTCGTTAGGTACAATGTTTCATTTTTGTGTTTATGCATACTTGGATAGACTGTTGAAGGGGTCATTATGGGTTAATGATTCATTTCCATGCTTGTGCATGCTTGGACAGTCTGCTGAAGGGGTCATGGAGGGAAGTATTTAATTTCCATGCTTGTGCATACTTGCACTGATCCCCGACGGGATCTTCGGGGGGAAACATTTCATTTTGGTGGTTGTGCACACATGGACAGACTGCAGAAGGGATCATTGGAGAAACATTTAATTTTGGTGCTTGTGCATACTTAGACAAACTGCTGAATGGGTTTTTTGCGGAAATTTTCATTTTGGTGCTTAAGCATACTTACACTAATTGCTGCAGGGGTCATTGGGGGAATGTTTCATTTTCATGGGTGTGCATACTTGCACAGATCGCTGAAGGGATTGTTGGGGAAATGTTTCATTTTGGTACTTATGCATAACTGGACAGATTGCTGAAGGGGGTGCTGGGGGGAAATGTTTCATTTTTTGCTTGTGCAAACTTGGACAGTCTGCTAAAGAGGTCTTTGGGGGAAGTGTTTCATTTTGGTGCTTCTGCACACATGGACAGACTGCTGAAGGAATTTTTTGGTGTCATTTGGTGTTTGTGTATACATGGACAAACTACTAAAGTGGTCGTTGGGGGAAATGTTTCATTTTGGTGCTTGTGCATACATGGAGAAATTTCTGAAGGGATCTTTGGGGAAAGTTCCATTTTAATGTCATTTTCTGCTTGAGTTTACATGGGTAAATTATTGTAGGGATCTTTTGGGGAAATGTTTCATGTCATTTGAATGCTTGTGCAAACTTTGATAAACTGCTGAAAGGGGTTGTTGGTGGAAATGTGTCATTTTCATGCTTGTGCATACTTGGACAGGCTGCTGATGGGGTCTTTGTGGGAAACATTTCATTCTGGTGCTTGTCTACACATGGACAGACTATTGAAGGGATCTTTTAGTGTCACTTGGTGTTTGTCCATACATGGACAAACTACTGAAGGGGTTGTTATGGCAAATGTTTCACTTTCATGCTTAAGCATACTCCAACACTCTGCTAAAGGGGATTGTTGGGAAAATGTTTCATTTTGGTGCTTGTGCATACTTGGACAGACTGCTGAAGGGATTTTTTGGGGGAACATTTCATTTTGGTGCTTGTTCATACTTAGACACAGAAGGCTTTGTTGGTGGAAATGTTTCACTTTCATGCATGTGCATACTTGGACAGACTGCTGAAGGGGTTGTTGCAGGAAATGTTTCATTTTAGTGCTTGAGCACACAAGGGCATACTGTTCAAGGGATCTTTTGGTATCATTTTATGTTTCATGTCATTCGAATGCTAAAGGAATTGTTGGGGAAATGTTTCATTTTGGTGTTTGTGCAAACTTCAACAGACTGCTGAAGGGATTCTTTGGAAAAATGTTTCATTTGGTGCTTGTGCATACTTGTACAAATTTTTGAAGGTGTCGGGAGAAATATTTAATTTTGATGTTTGTGAATACTTAGACTGCTGAAGGGATCTTCAGGAAACATTTCATTTTGGTGCTTGTCCATACTGAAACATACAGCTGAAGGGGTTGTTGGAGGAAATTTTTCATTTTGGTCCTTATGAGTGCTGTAGGAGTCACTGAGGGAAATGCATCATTTTAATGCTTGTGCAAATGTGGACAGCCTGCTGAAGGGGTTATTGGGAGCAATGGTTCACTTTGGTGCTTGTGCATACTTAGACAATTAAAGGGGTTGTTGTGGACATTTTTGATTTTGGTGCTTAAGCATACTTAGACAGATTGCCGAAGGGGTCATTAGGCAACATTTTTCATTTTGGTGTTTGTGCATACTTGGACAGACTGATGAGATCTTTGGGGGAAACATTTCTTTGTGGTGTTTGTTCATACTTGGACTGCTGAAGGGGATGTTGGGGGAAATGTTTCATTTTAGTGCTTATGCATACTTGGACAGAATGCTGAAGGGGTCATTGGGGGAAATGTTTCATTTTCATGCTTAGGCATATAAAGTCTGCTGAATGGATGTTTTGGAGAAACATTTTGTTTTGGTGCTTGTGCACACAAGGACAAAATACTGAATGGATCTTTGGGGAAACATTTCATTTTGGTGCATTTGCATACATATACTGTTGAAGGGGTGTTGGGGGAAATGTTTCATTTTCATTCTTATGTATACTTTGACAGACTGTTGAAGGGGTAATTGAATGAAATGTTTTATTTTCTTGCTTATGCATACTTGCACATCTGCTGAAGGGGTTGTTGAGGGAAATTTTCATTTTGGTGGTTGTGCATACTTTGCCAGACTGCTGAAGGGGATCTTTTGGGAAACATTTAATTTTGGTTCTCATGCATACTTAGACTGTTGAAGGGGTTATTGGGGAAAATGTTTCATTTTAGTGCTTTTTTACACATGGACAGTCTGCTAATAGGGTCTTTTGGTGTCACTTGGTGTTTGCTCATACATGGACAAACTATTGAAGGGGTCATTGGGGACTCTCTCATTTTGGTGGTTGTGCAAAATTGTACAGACTACTGTTGGGGAAATGTTTTATTTTGGTATTTGTGCAAACCTCTACAGACTGCTGATGGGGTTCATAGGAGGCACATTTAATTTTTGGAGGTTGCACATACTTGCACAGACTGTTGAAAGGATTATTGAGGTAAATGTTTCATTTTGGTGCTTGTGCACAACTGGACAGAGTGATGAAAGGGTTGTTGTGCGAAATGTTTAATTTTTGCTCTTGTACAAACTTGGACTTTCTGCTGAAGGGGCCTTTCAGGGAAACATTTCATTTTGGTACCTGTGCACACATGGACAGACTACTGAAGGGATCTTTTGCTGTCATTTGTTTTTTGCACATACATGGACAGACTACTGAAGGTATTGTTGTGGGAAATGCTTCATTTTTGGTACTTGTGCATACATGGACAAATGTCTCAAGAGATGTTAAGGGGAAATTTTCATTTTAGTGTCCTTTACTGCTTGAGTATACATGGATAAGGTATTGAAGGGATCTTTCAGGTAAATGTTTCATGTCATTTGAATGTTTGTGCAAACTTTGACAAACTGCTGAAGGGGTTGTTAGGGAAATGTGTCATTTGAATTCTTTTGCAGAGACGGACAGTCTCCTGAATGGGTCATTGGGAAAATGTTTTGTTTGCATGCTTGTGCATACTTGGAGAGTCAGTTGAAGGGGTTGTTGAGGGAAACGTTTAATTTTGGTGCTTGTACACACTTGGATCAACTGCTGATGGGATCTGTTGGTGTTATCTGGTGTTTGTGCATACATGGACAAACTACTGAAGGGGTCTTTGGGGGAAATGTTTCATTTTGGTGGTTGTGCATATTGCTGAAGGAATGTTTAGGGAAAGTTTCATTCCAGTCTCAGTTGATGCTTGTGTATACAAGGACAAAGTACTAAAGGGATCTTTTTGTGAAATGATTCATGTCATTTGAATTCCTGTGCAAAATTTGATAAACTGCTGAAAGAGTTGTTGGGGTAATGTGTGATTTGAATGCTTTTGCATATATGGACACTCCACTGAAGGGGTCACTGAGGGAAACAAATATTTTTTTTACTTGTGCACACATGGACAGACTGCTGAAGGAATCTTTTGGTGCTACTTGGGGTTTGTGCATATATGGACAAAATACTGAAGTTTATTTTAGGGAAATGTATCATTTTCATGCATGTGTATACTTGGACAGTCTGCTGAAATGACTGTTGGCAGAAATGTTTCATTTTGGTGCTTGTGCATACTTGGACAAATTACTGAAGGGATCTTTGGGGAAAAGCGTCTTTTAGAGTCATTTAGTGATTGCATAGACATAGACATAGAATTGTAGGGATATTTCAGGGAAATTCTTTAGGCCATTTGAATACCAGTTCAAACTTCAATAAACTATTGAAGGGGTTGGGGAAATGTGTCACTTGAATGCTTTTGCATACATAGACAATCTGTTGAAGGCGTTGTTGAGGGAAGCATTCATTTTGTTGCTTGTGCAGACATGGACACACCTCTGAAGCTATCTTTTGGTGTTACTTGGTGTTTTTGCATACATGGGCAAACTAGCAAATGGGTTGTTAGGGGAAATGTTTCATGTTCATGTTTGTGCACAGCTGAACAGTCTGCAAAAGGGGTTCTTGTTGAAATGTTTCATTTTGATGCTTGTGTATTCTTGAACAGTCTGCTGAAGGGGTCATTGAGGGGAAACATTTTATTTTCATGCTTGTGCATACATGGACAGATTTCTGAAGGGATTGTTTGGTGTCATTTCATGTTTGTGCATACATGGACAAACTACTGTAGGGGTCATTGTGTGAAATGTTTCATTTTGGTGCTTGTGTAAAATTTGACAAACTGCCGGCGGAGGTGTTGGGGAAACATTTCATTTTGATGTTTGTGCAAACTTCAACAGACTGCTGAAGGGGTTGTTTGGAAGAAATGTTTCATTTTGGTGCTTGTGCATACTTGCATGGATTACTGAAGGTGTCATTGGGAGAAATGTTTCATTTTGGTGTTTGTGAATACTTAGACTGCTGAAGGGATCTTTGGAGGAAACATTTCATTTTGGTGCTTATGTATACTTGAACAGACTAGTGCTGGGTGTTTGAGGGAAATGCATCCTTTTCATGCTTGTGCAAACATGGACAGCCTGCTGAAGGGGTTGCTGGGGGAATGGTTCAGTTTGTTTTTTGTCAAAACTCCAACAGATTCCTGAAGGGGTTGTTTGGAGATGCATTTTATTTTGGAGCTACTTGGACAGACTGCTGATGGGGTTATTGAGGGAAATGTTTCATTTTGGTGCTTGTACATACTTAGGCTATTGAAGGGCTGTTGTGGAAATTTTTTATTTTGGTGCTTAAGCATACTTGGACAGATTGCTGAAGGGGTCATTAGGAGAAATTTTTCATTTTGATGTTTCTGCATACTTGGACAGACTGATGAAGGAATCTTTGGAGGAAACATTTCTTTGTGGTTTTTGTTCATACTTTGACTGCTGAAAAGGTTGTTGGGGAAAAGTTTCATTTTGGTGCTTATGCATACTTGGACAGACTGCTGAAGAGGTCGTTGGAGAAATGTTTCATTTTCATGCTTGTGCACATTTGGAGAGTCTGCTGAATGGATCTCTTGAGGAAAGGAAACATTTTATTTTGGTGCTTGTGCACACTTGGACAGAATGCTGAATGGATCTTTGGGAAATTTTCATTTTGGTGCATGTGTATGCTTAGACTGTTGATGGGGTTGTTGGGGCGATATGTTTTATTTTTGCATTTGTGCATACTTAGACAGACTGCTGAAGTGACCATTGAAGGAAATGTTTCATTTTCATGATTGTGCATACTTGGACAGTCTGCTGAAGGGGATGTTGAGCAAAATTTTCATTTTGGTGCTTGCGTATACTTTGACAGACTGATGAAGGGGATCTTTTGGGAAACATTTAATTTTGGTGCTCATGCACACTTAGACTGTTAAAGATGTTCTTGGGAAAAATGTTTCATTTCAGTCCTTGTGCACATATGGACAGACTGCTAAAGGGATCTTTTGGTGCCACTTGGTGTTTGTTCATACATGGAGAAACTACTGAAGGGGCCATTGGGGGAATCTTTCATTCTGGTGCTTGTGTAAAATTGCACAGACTGCTGTTGGGGAAATGTTTTAGTTTGGTATTTGTGCAAACCTCTACAAACTGCTGAAGTGTTTTTTAGGAGGCCCATTTAATTTTTGGATCTTGCGCATACTTGCAGAGACTATTGAAGGGTTGTTGAGAAAAATGTTTCATTTTGGTGCTTGTGCAGAACTGGACAGAGTGATGAAGGGTCCTTTGGTGCTTGAGTATACATGGGTAAAGTATTGAAGGGATCTTTCAGGGAAATGATTCATGTCATTTGAATGCCTGTGCAAACTTTGATAAACTGCTGAAGGGGTTGATAGGGGAAATGTTTAATTTTGTTGTGTGTGCATACTTACACAGATTGCTGAAGGTGTTGGAGAAATGTTTCATTTTGGTGTTTGTGAATACTTAAATTGCTGAAGGGATGTTTGGGAAAGTTTTCATTTTGGTGTTTGTTCATACTGAAACTGACTGCTGAAGGGGTTGTTGGAAGAAATGTTTCATTTTGGTTCTTATGAATACTTGAACAGAGTGCTGCAGGAGTCACTGAGGGAAATGCATCATTTTCATGCTTGTGCAAACATGGACAGCCTGCTGAAGGGGTTATTGGGAGAAATGTTTCATTTTGGTGCTTGTGCATACTTAGACTATTGAAGGGCTGCTGTGGAAATTTTTCATTTTGGTGCTTAAGCATACTTGGACAGATTGCTGAAGGGGTCATTAGGGGAAATTTTTCATTTTGGAGTTTGCATACTTGGACAGACTCATGAAGGGAACTTTGGGGGAAACATTTCTTTGTGGTGTTTATTCATACTTAGACTACTGAAAAGGTTGTTGGGGAAAAGTTTCATTTTGGTGCTTATGCATACTTGAACAGACTGCTGAAGGGGTCGTTGGGGGAAATTTTTCATTTTCATGCTTGTGCACATTTGAAAGTCTGCTGAATAGATCTATGGAGGAAACATTTCATTTTGGTGCATGTGTATGCTTAGACTGTTGAAGGGGTTGTTGGGGTGATATGTTTCATTTGCATGTTTGTGCATACTTAGACTGCAGAAGGGGTCATCGAAAGAAATGTTTCATTTTCATGTTTGTGCATACTGGGACAGTCTGCTGAAGGAGTTGTTGAGCAAAATTTTCATTTTGGTGGTTGTGCATATTTTGACAGACTGCTGAAGGGGATCTTTTGGGAAACATTTAATTTTGGTGCTCATGCACACTTAGACTATTAAAGGTGATTTTGGGAAAAAATGTTTCATTTCAGTCCTTGTGCACATATGGACAGACTGCTAAAGGGATATTTTGGTGCTGCTTGGTGTTTGTTCATACATGGAGAAACTACTGAACGGGTCATTGGGGAAATGTTTTATTTTGGTATTTGTGCAAACCTCTACAGACAATTGCAGGGGTTCTTAGGAGGCCCATTTCATTTTTGGATCTTGCGCATACTTGTACAGACTGTTGAAGGGTTGTTGAGGTAAATGTTTCATTTTGGTGCTAGTGCAGAACTGGACAGAGTGATGAAGGGGTTGTTGTACAAAACGTTTCATTTTTGTGCATGTGCAAACTTGGACAGTCTAGCAAAGGAGACTTTCAGGGAAACATTTAATTTTGATGCTTGTGCACTTAGGGATAGACTACTGAAGGGGATGTTGCGGGAAATGCTTCATTTTAGTACTTGTGTATACATGGACAAATTTCTGAAAAGGTCTTTTGGGAAAGTTTCATTTTAGTGTCCTTTGGTAAAGTTTCATTTTTGTCTACTTTGGTTCTTGAGTATATATTGATAAAGTATTGAAGGGATCTCTCAGGGAAATGTTTTATGTCATTTGAATGCTTCTGCAAACTTTGATAAACTGCTGAAGTGATTGTTGGGGAAATGTGTCCTTTGAATGCTTTTGCAGAGATGGACAGTCTGCTGAATGGGTCACTGAGGAAATGTTTTGTTTTCATTCTTATGCATACTTGGACAGTCTGTTAAAGGGGTCGCTGACGGAAACATTTTATTTTGGTGCTTGTACACACATGGACTGACTGCTGAAGGGATCTTTTGGTGTAATTTCATGTTTGTGCATACATGGACAAACTACTGAATGGGTTGTTGGGGGAATGTTTCTTTTTGGTGGGTATGCATACTTGCACATATTGCTGAAGGGATCTTTAGGGAAAGTTTAATTTCAGTCTCATTTAGTACTTGTGTATACAAGGACAAAGTACTGAAAGGATCTTTTGGTGAAATGATTCATGTCATTTGAATTCCTGTGCAAACTTCGATAAACTGCCGAAGGCGTTGGGAAAATGTGTCATTTGAATGCTTTTGCATACATGGACAATCTGTTGAAGGTGTTGTTGAGGGAAATATTCATTTTGTTGCTTGTGCACACATGGACACACCTCTGAAGGTATCTTTTGGTATTACTTGGTGTTTTTGCATACATAGGCAAAATACTTAATTGTTTTTTAGGGGAAATGTTTAATTTTCATGTTTGTACAGACTTGAACAGTCTGCAAAAGGAGTTCTTGTTGAAATCTTTCATTTTGATGCTTGTGTATTCTTGAACAGTCTGCTGCATGGATCATTGAGGGGAACATTTCATTTTTGTGCTTGCGCATACATGAACAGATTTCTGAAGGGATCTTTTGGTGTCATTTTATGTTTGTGCATATATGCCTACTGTAGGGGTCATTGTGGGAAATGTTTCATTTTGGTGCTTTTGAAAATTTGACAAACCGCCGGAGGAGTTGTTGGGGAAACATTTCATTTTGGTGTTTATGCAAAGTTCAACAGACTGCTGAAGGGGTTGTTGGAAGAAATGTTTCATTTTGGTGCTTGTACATACTTGCATAGATTGCTGAAGGTGTTGGAAGAAATGTTTCATTTTGGTGTTTGTGAATACTTAGACTGCTGAAGGGATCTTTGGGGAAACATTTCATTTTGGTGCTTGTTCATACTGAACCAGACTGCTGAAGGGGTTGTTGGAGGAAATATTTCATTTTGGTGCTTATGCATACTTGAACAGACAGCTGAAGGGGTTATTGAAGAAAATGTTTCATTTTGGTGCTTGTGCATGCTTAGACTATTGAAGGACTGTTGTGGAAATTTTTCATTTTGGTGCTTAAGCATACTTGGACAGATTGCTGAATGGATCTTTGGGGAAATTTTTCATTTTGATGTTTCTGCATACTTGGACAGACTGATGTAGGGATCTTTGGAGGAAACATTTCTTTGTGTTTTTTGTTCATACTTAGATTGCTAAAAAGGTTGTTGGGGAAAAGTTTCATTTTGGTGCTTATGCATACTTGGACAGACTGCTGAAGGGGTCATTGGGAACATTTTTAATTTTCATGCTTGTGCACATTTGGAGAGTCTGCTGAATGGATCTGTGGAGGAAACATTTCATTATGGTGCTTGTGCACACTTGGACAGAATGCTGAATGGATCTTTGGGGAAATTTTCATTTTGGTGCATGTGTATGCTTAGACTGTTGATGGGGTTGTTGGGGCGATATGTTTTATTTTTGTGTTTGTGCATACTTAGACTGCTGAAGGGGCCATTGAAGGAAATGTTTCATTTTCTTGCTTGTGTATACTTGGACAGTCTGCTGAAGGGGTTGTTGAGCAAAATTTTCATTTTGGTGCTTGTGTATACTTTGACAGACTGCTGAAGGGGATCTTTTGGGAAACATTTAATATTGGTGCTTATGCACACTTAGACTGTTAAAGGTGTTCTTCTGAAACATGTTTCATTTCAGTGCTTGTGCATATATGGACAGACTGCTAAAGGTATCTTTTGGTGCCACTTTTTGTTTGTTCATACAAGGCAAAACTACTGAAGGGGTCATTGAGGGAATCTTTCATTTTGGTGCTTGGGCAAAATTGCACAGACTGCTGTTGGGGAAATGTTTTATTTTGGTATTTGTGCAAACCTCTACAGACTGCTGAAGGGGTTCTTAGGAGGCCCATTTCATTTTTGGATCTTGCGCATACTTGCACAGACTGTTGAAGGGTTGTTGAGGTAAATGTTTCATTTTGGGTTGTTGAGGTAAATGTTTCATTTTGGTGCTTGTGCAGAACTGGACAGAGTGATGAAGGGGTTGCGCAAAAGAGGACTTTCAGGGAAACATTTCATTTTGGTGCTTGTGCACACATGGATAGACTACTGAAGAGGATGTTGTGGGAAATGCTTCATTTTAGTACTTTTGCATACATGGACAAATTTCTGAAAAAATCTTTGAAGGTAAGTTTCATTTTAGTGTCCTATACATGGGTAAAGTATTGAAGGGATATTTCAGGGAAATTGTTCATGTCATTTGAATGCTTGTGCAAACTTTGATAAACTGCTGAAGGGGTTGATGGGGAAATGTTTAATTTTGATGCTTCTGCATACTTGCACAGATTGCTGAAGGTGTCATTGGGATAAATGTTTCCTTTTGGTGTTTATGAATATTTAGATTGCTGAAGGCATCTTTGGGAAAATTTTCATTTTGGTGTTTGTTCATACTGAAACAGACTGCTGAAGGGGTTGTTGCAGGAAATGTTTCATTCTGGTTCTTATGAATACTTGAACAGAGTGCTGCAGGAGTCATTGAGGGAAATGCATCATTTTTATGCTTGTGCAAACATGGACAGCCTGCTGATGGTTTTTTTGAGGAGAATGCTTCATTTTGGTGCTTGTGCATACTTAGACTATTGTAGGGGTTGTTGTGGAAATTTTGGATTTTGGTGCTTAAGCATACTTGGACAGATTGCTGATAGGGTCATTAGTGAAATTATTAATTTTGGTGTTTGTGCATTCTTGGACAGACTGATGAAGGGAACTTTTGGGGAAACATTTCTTTGTGGTGTTTGTTCATACCTGGACTGCTGAAGGGGTTGATGGGGAAAATGTTACATTTTGGAGTTTATGCATGCCTGGACAGAATGCTAAAGGGGTCATTTGGGGAAATGTTTCATTTTCATGGTTGTGCATATTTGGAAAGTCTGCTGAATGGATCTTTGGGGAAACATTTCATTTTGGTGCATTTGCATACTTATACTGTTGAAGGGTTGTTGGGGGAAATGTTTCATTTTCATATTTATGTATACTTGGACAGACTGCGAAGTGGTCATTGAGGGAAATGTTTTATTTTCTTGCTTGTGCATACTTGGACAGATTGCTGAAAGGTTCATTTTGGGGGAAATACTTAATTTTCATGCTTGGCCATATATTGGCAGGCTACTGAAGGGGTTGTTGAGGAAATGTTTCATTTTGGTGGCTGTGCATACTTTGCCAGACTGCTGAAGGGGATCTTTTGGGAAACATTTAATTTTTGGTGTTCATGCATGCTTAGACTGTTGAATGGGTTATTGGAGAAAATGTTTCATTTTAGTGCTTGTGCACACATGGAGAGACTGCTAAAGGGATCTTTTGGTATCATTTGTTGTTTGTCAATACATGGACAAACTATTGAAAGGGTTGTTGGGGGAATCTTTCATTTTGGAGCTTGTACAAAATTGGACAGACTGCGGTTGGGGAAATGTTTTATTTTGGTATTTGTGCAAACCTCTACGGACTGCTGAAGGGGTTCTTAGGAGACCAATTTCATTTTTGGATCTTGCACATACTTGCACAGACTGTTGAAAGGTTGTTAAGGTAAATGTTTCATTTTAGTGCTTGTGCAGAACTGGACAGAGTGATGAAGGGGTTGTTGTGTGAAATGTTTCATTTTTGTGCTTGTACAAACTTGGACAGTCTGCTGAAGGGGACCTTCAGGGAATCATTTCATTTTGGTGCTTCTGCACACATGGACAGATTGCTGAAGGGATCTTTTGGTGCCATTTGTTTTTAGTGGATACATGGACAGACTACTGAAGGTGTCATTGGGGAAAATGCTTCATTTTGGTACTTGTCTATACATGGACACATTTTTGAAGAGATCATAGGGGACAGTTTCATTTTAGTGTACTTTAGTGCTTGAGTATACATGGATAAAGTATTGAAGGGATCTCTCAGGAAAATGTTTCATGTCATTTGAATGCTTGTGCAAACTTTGATAAACTGCTGAAGTGGTGGTTGGGGAAATGTCATTTGAATGCTTTTGCAGAGATGGACAGTCTGCTGAATGGGTCATTGAGGAAATGTTTTGTTTTTATTCTTATGCATACTTGGACGGTCTGTTAAAGGGGTTGCTGTGGGAAACATTTCATTTTGGTGCTTGTACACACATGGACCAACTGCTGAAGGGATCTTTTTGTGTAATTTTGTGTTTGTGCATACATGGACAAACTACTGAAGGGGTTGCTGGGGGAAATGTTTCATTTTGGTGGGTGTGCATACTTGCACATATTGTTGAAGGGATCTCTGGGGAAAGTTTCATTTCAGTCTCATTTAGTACTTGTGTATACAAGGACAAAGTACTGAAGGGATCTTTTGGTAAAATGATTCATGTCATTTGAATTCCTGTGCAAAATTTGATAAACTGCTGAAAGAGTTGTTGGGGCAATGTGTGATTTGAATGCTTTTGCATACATGCACACTCCGCTGAAGGGGTCACTGAGGGAAGCAATTTTTTTTTTATTCTTGTACACATGGACAGACTGCTGAAGGAATCTTTTGGTGCTACTTGGGGTTTGTGCATATATGGACAACATACCAAAGTATTTTTTAGGGAAATTTATCATTTTTATGCATGTGCATACTTGGACAGTCTGCTGAAATGACTGCTGGGGAAGTGTTTCATTTTGGTGCTTGTGCATACATGGACAAATTACTAAAGGGATCTTTGGGGGAAGGTGTCTTTTAGAGTCATTTAGTTTTTGTGTATACATAGACAAAGAATTGAAGGGATCTTTCAGGTCATTTGAATACCAGGGCAAACTTCAATAAACTGATTAAGGGGTTGTTGGGGAAATGTGTCATTTGAATGGTTTTGCATACATGGACAATGTGTTGAAGGTGTTGTTGAGGGAAATATTCACTTTGTTTCTTGTGCACACATGGACACACTGCTGAAGTGATCATTTGGTTTTACTTGGTGTTTGTGCATACATGGACAAACTACTGAATGGGTTGTTGCTGAAATATTTAATTTTAATCCTTGTACATTCTTGGACAGTTGGCGAAGGAGTCATGGAGGGAAACATTTCATTTTGGTGCTTATACACACATGGACCAACTGCTGAAGGGATCTTTTGGTGTAATTTGCTGTTTGTGCATACATGGACAAACTACTGAAGGGGTCATTGGGGTAAATTCTTCATTATGGAGGTTGTGCATATTTGGAAAGTCTGCTGAATGGATCTCTGGAGGAAACATTTCATTTTGGTGCTTGTGCACACATGGACAGAATGCTGAATGCATCTTTGGGGGAAACACTTCATTCTGGTGGATGTGCATACTTAGAATGCTGAACGTGTTGTTCGGGGAAAATGTTTCATTTTCATGTGTGTGCATACTTGGACACACTGCTGAAGGGGCCATTGAGGGGAAATGTTTTATTTTCCTGCTTGTGCATACTTGCACAGTCTGCTGAAGGGGTTGTTGGAAATTTTCATTTTGGTGCTCATGCATTTTTTGACAGACTGCTGAAGGGGATCTTTCAGGGAACATTTAACTTTGGTGCCCCTGCATAGACTGTTGACGGGGTTAGTGGGAACAATTATTTGTTTTAGTGCTTGTGCACAAATGGACAGACTGCTAAAGAGATCTTTTAGTGCCACTTGGTGTTTTTTCATACATGGAGAAACTACTGAAGGGGTCATTGGGGAAATCTTTCATTGTTATGCTGCTGCTGTTGGGCAAATGTTTTATATTGGTATTTCTGCAAACTTTTACAGGCTACTGAAGGGGTTTTTAGGAGGCACATTTCATTTCTGGAGCTTGCACAAACTTTCACAGACTGTTGAAGGGGTTGTTCAGGTAAATGTTTCTTTTTGGTGCATGTGCACAAATGGACAGAGTGATGAAGGAGTTTGTGTGCAAAATGTTTCATTTCTGTGCTTTTGCAAACTTGGACAGTCTGGCAAAGGGGACTTTCAAGTAAAAAATTTCATTTTGGTGCTTGTGCACACATAGAATGCTGAAGGGATCTTTTGCTGTCATTTGTTAATGTGCATACAGGGACAGACTACTGAAGGAATTGTTGGGAGAAATGCTTCATTTTGGTACTTGTGCATACATAGACACATTTCTGAAGAGATCTTTGGGGAAAGTTTCATTTTAGTTTCCTTTGATGCTTGAGTATGCATGGATAAATTATTGTAGGTATCTTTCAGGGGAAATGTTTCATGTCATTTGAATCCTTGTGAAAACTTTGATAAACTGCTGAAGAGGTTAATGGGGAAATGTGTTATTTGAATGATTTTGCAGAGATGGACATTCTGCTGAATGGGTCATTGGGGAAATGTTTTGTTTTCATGCTTGTGCATACTTGCACAGTCAGTTGAAGGGGTTGTTGAGAGAACATTTCATTTTGGTGCTTGTACAAACATGGACCAACTGCTGAAGGGATCATTTGGTGTAATTTGGTGTTTGTGCATACATGGACAAACTACTGAAGGGGTCATTGGAGGAAATCTTTCATTTTAGTGGTTGTGCATACTTCCACAAATTACTGGACAGATCTTTGGGGGAAGTTTCATTTCCATCTCATTTGGTGCTTGTGTATACAAGGACAAAGTACTGAAGGGATCATTCGGTGAAATGTTTAATCTCATTTGCAATCCTGTGCAAACTTTGATAACCTGCTGAAGGGGTTTTTGGGGTAATGTGTGATTTGAATGCTTTTGCATACATGGACACTCCGCTGAAGGGGTCACTGAGAGGAAACAAATATTTTGCTGCTTGTGCACACATGAACAGACTGTTTAAAGGATAATTTATGTTACTTGGTGTTTGGCCATACATGGACAAACTACTGATGGGGTAATTGGGGGACATATTTCATTTTGGTTGTTGTGCATACTTGCACAAATTGCTGAAGTGTTTTTTAGGGAAAACGTTACATTTTCATGCTTGCATATACTTGGACATTCTGCTGAAGGGGTTGTTGGGGAAATGTTTCATTTTGGTGCTTGTGCATACATGGATAAATTACTGAAGGACTTGGGGAAAAGTTTCTTTTAGCGACATTTGGTGGTTGTGTATACATGCACAAAGTACTGAAGGGATCTTTCAGTTAAATACTTCAGTTCATTTGAATACCAATGCAAGCTTCAATAAACTGTTGAAGGGTTTTTTGGGGAAAGGTGTCATTTGAATGCTTTTGCATACTGGACAGTCTGTTGAAGGGATTGTTTAGGGAAATATTAATTTTGGTGCTTTTGCACACATGAACACACTGTTGAAAGGATCATTTCATGTTACTTGGTGTTTGGCCATACATGGACAAACTACTGATGGGGTCATTGAGATATATATTTCATTTTGGTTGCTATGCATACTTGCACAAATTGCTGAAGGGGTCTTTGGGGAAAGTTTCATTTCAGTCTCATTTGGTGCTTGTGTATACAAGGACAAAGCACTGAAGGGATCTTTTGATGAAATGTTTCATGTCATTTGAATTTCTGTGCAAACTTCAATAAACTGCTGAAGGGGTTGTTGGGGCAATGTGTGATTTGAATGCTTTTGCATACATGGACACTCCCCTGAAGGGGTCACTGAGGGAAACATTAATTTTGTTGCTTGTGTATACATAGACAGACTGCTGAAGGAATCTTTTGGTGCTACTTGGGTTTGCGCATACACGGACAAACTACTGAAGTGGTTTTTAGGGGAAATGTTTTCATTTTCATGCTTGTGCATACTTGGAAAGTCTGCTGAAGGGGTTGTTTGGGAAATGTTTCATTTTGGTGCTTGTGCTACATGGAAAAAGTATTGAAGGGATCTTTGGGGGAAAGTTTCTTTTAGTTTCATTTGGTGCTTTTGTATACATGGACAATGTACTGAAGGGATCTTTCTGGAAAATGCTTCAGGTCATTTGAATACCACTGCAAACTTTAATAAACTGCTGAAGGGATTGTTGGGGAAATGTGTCATTGGAATGCTTTTGCATATATGGACAATCTGTTGAAGGGGTTGTTGAGGGAAATATTCATTTTGTTGCTTGTGCACACATGGACACACTGCTGAAGGGATCTTTTGGTGTCATTTGGTGTTTCTGCATACATGGACAAACTACTGTAGGGGTCATTGTGGGAAATGTTTCTTTTTGGTGCTTGTGCAAAATTTGATAAACCACCGCAGGACACATTTAATGTTGGTGTTTGTGCAAACTTCAACAGACTGCTGAAGGGGCTGTTGGGAGAAATGTTTCATTTTGGTGCTTGTGCATACTTGCACAGATTGCTAAAGGTGTCGTTGGGAGAAATGTTTAATTTTGGTGTTTGTGAATACATAGACTGCTGAAGGGATCTTTGGGGAAACATTTCCTTTTGGTGCTTTTTCATACTGAAAAAGACGCTGAAGGGGTTGGAGGAAATGTTTCATTTTGGTGCTTATGCATACTTGAACAGACTATTGCTGGGTCCTTGAGGAAAATAAATCATTTTCATGCTGCTGCAAACACGGACAGCCTGCTGAAGTGGTTGTTGGGGGAAATGCTCCAATTTTATATTTTTTGCCCAAATTCCGACAGATTCCTGAAGGGGTTGTTGGGAGATGCATTTTATTTTGGAGCTTATGTGTACTGGGATAGATTACTGAAGGGGTTGTTGAGGAAAATGTTTCATTCTGGTGCTTGTGCATACTTGGTCTATATTATATCCTCGAACGCTTAAAAAAGTGAACGCTGAGTGATCGAACTTATTTTGTGAAACTGTAAATATTGAAGCAGCAGAAACTCGAATTTTTTCCTAGGGAAAGAATTTGGTTGTCCGTTTCTGTTGCTTCAGTATTTTCAGTGTTATGGTGGAAAGTTACCGGTCGGATTCAGGTAAGTGTGCGATTGTGTGGATGTGAGTGTTAGGGTGATTTAGGTGAGTTAGGGTTAGGGCTCAGGTTAGGTGTGTATGCGATTGAGTGGACATGAGGGTTAGGGTGGATTTAAGTGAGTTAGGGTTAGGGAGCGGATGAAGTGAGTGGGTAGTTAGTGGTGTGTGTATAGTTTAGTGTAGGGTTAGGAATCAGATTTTAGATGTATGTGTGTGGATTTCTGTTTGTTTGGTGTGCTTGTGTTGTGTGTATGTGTTTTGGATCAGCAATTTTTTTCCCTGGGAAAAAAATTGCTGATCTGACAGTTCGAGATTGTAAGCTTTCGCTTAAATTAGGTCAATCAATCAGCGTTCACTATTTTAAGCATTCGATGATATAATATAGACCAGCATACTTAGACTATTGAAGGGGTTGTTGAAATTTTAGATTTTGTTGCTTAAGCATACTTGCACAGCTTGCTGAAGAGGTCTTTAGGTGACATTTTTCATTTTGGTGTTTGTGCATACTTGGACAGACTGGTGAAGGGATGTTTGGGGAAAACATTTATTTGTGGTGTTTGTTCAGACTTAGACTGCTGAAGGGGTTGTTGGGGAAATGTTTCATTTTGGTGCTTATGCATACTTGGACAGAATGCTGAAGGGAACATTGGGAAAATATTTCATTTTCATGCTTGTGCATATTTGGAAAGTCTGCTGAATGGATCTCTGGAGGAAACATTTCATTTTTGGTGCTTGTGCACACATGGACAGAATGCTGAATGGATCTTTGGGGAAACATTTCATTTTGGTTCATGTGCATGCTTAGATTGTTGAAGAGGTTGTTGGGGGATATGTTTCATTTTTGTGTTTGTGCATACTTAGACTCCTGAAAGGGTCATTGACAGAAATATTTCATTTTCGTGCTGGTGCATATTGGGACAGTCTGCTGAATGGGTTGTTGAGGGAAATTTTCATTTTGGTGCTTGTGCATACTTGGACAGACTGCTGAGGGGGATCTTTGGGGAAACATTTCATTTTGGTGCTCATGCACACTTAGACTGTTGAAGGGTTGTTGGGGAAAATGTTTCATTCTAGTGCTTGTGCACACATGGACAGACTGCTAAAGGGATCTTTTGGTGTCACTTGGTGTTTGTTCATACATGGAGAAACTACTGAAGGGGTCACTGGGGGAATCTTTCATTTTGGTGCTTGTGCAAAATTCGGCAGACTGCTGTTGGGCAAATGTTTTATTTTGGTATTTATGCAAACCTCAACAGAGTGCTGAAGGTTTTTAGGAGGCACATTTCATTTTTGTAGCTTACACATATGTGCACAAACTGTTGAAGGGGTTGTTGAGGTAAATGTTTCATTTTGGTGCTTGTGCACAACTGGACAGAGTGATGAAGTGTTGTTGTGTGAAATGTTTCATTTTTGTGCTTGTGCAAACTTAGCCTGGTGAAGGGGACATTCAGGGAAACATTTCATTTTGGTGCTTGTGCACACATGGACAGACTGCTGAAGGGATCTTTTGCTGTCATTTGTTTTTTTCTGCATACATGGACATACTGCTTAAGGGGTTGTTGCAGTAAATGCTTTATTTTGGTGCTTGTGCATTCATGGACACATTTCTGAAGAGATGTTTGGGGAAGGTTTCATGTTAGTGTCCTTTGATGCTTGAGTATACATGGATAAAGTATTGAAGGGATCTTTCAGGGAAATGTTTCATGTCATTTGGATGCTTGTGCAACCTTTAATAAACTGCTAAAGGGGTTGTTGGGAGAAATATCATGTTTGAATGCTTTTTCAGAGATGGACATTCTGCTGAATGGGTCATTGGTTGAAATGTTTGGTTTTCATGCTTGTGCATACTTGAACAGTCGGTTGAAGGGGATGTTGAGGGAAACATTTCATTTTGGAGCTTGTACACACATGGACCAACTGCTAAATGGATCTCTTGGTGTAATTTTGTGTTTTTTGATACATGGATAATCTACTGTTTGAGTCACTGGGGGAAATGTTTCATTTTGGCAGTTGTGCATACTTGCACATATTGCTGAAGGGATCTTAAGGGGAAACTTTCATTTCAGTCTCATTTGGTGCTTTTATATACAAGGACAAAGTACTGAAGGGATCTCTTGATGAAATGTTTCATGCCATTTGAATTCCTGTGCAAACTTCAATAAACTGCTGAAGGGGTTGTCGGGGCAATGTGTGATCTGAATGTTTTTGCATATATGGACACTCAGCTGAAGGGGTCACTGAGGGAAACATTCATTTTGTTGCTCATGCACACATGGACAGACTGATAAAGGAATCTGCTGTTGCTACCTGGGGTTTATGCATACATGGACAAGCTACTGAAGTTGTTTCTAGGGTAAATGTTTAATGTTCATGCTCGTGCATACTTGGATGGTCTGCTGAAGGGTTTGTTGGGGAAATATTTAATTCTGGTACTTTTGCATACATGACAAAGTAGTGAAGGGATCTTTTAGGAAAATGCTTCAGGTCATTTGAATACCAGTGCAATCTTCAATAAACTGCTGAAGTGGTTCTTGGGGAAATGTGTCATTGGAATGCTTTTGCATACATGGACAGTCTGTTGAAGGGGTTGTTAATGGAAATATTAATTTTGTTGCTTGTGCATGCATGGACACACAGCTGAAAGGATTGTTTGGTGCTACTTGGTGTTTGTGCATTCATGGACAAACTATTGAATGGATTGTTAGGGAAAAAGTTTCATTTTCATGCTTGTGCACACTTGGACAGTCTGCAAAAGGGGTTGTTCCTGAAATCTTTCATTTTGATGCTTGTGCATTCTTGAACAGTCTGCTGAAGGGGTCATTGAGGGAAACATTTCATTTTGGTGCTTGTACACACATGGACAGATTGCTGAAGGAATTTTTTAGTGTCATTTGGTGTTTGTGCATACATGGATACATTTCTGAAGAGATCTTAGGGGAAAGTTTCATTTTAGTGTGCTTTGGTGCTTGAGTATACATGAAAAAGTATTGAAGGGATGTTTCTTGGAAATGTTTCATGTCATTTGAATGCTTGTGAAAAGTTTTATAAACTGCTGAAGGGGGTGCTGGGAAAATGTGTCATTTGAATGCTTTTGCATACATGGACAGTCTGCTGAATAAGTCATTGGAGAAATATTTTGTTTTTATGCGTGTGCATACTTGGACAGTCGATTGAAGGGGTTGTTGAGAGAAACATTTCATTTTGTTGCTTGTACACACAGAGTGAGTGCTGAATGGATCTTTTGGTGTAATTTGGTGTTTGTGCATACATGGACAAACTACTGAAGTGGTCATTGGGGGACAGTCTGCTGAAGGGGTTGTTGAGGAAAATGTTCTTTTTGGTGCTTTTGCATACTTTGACAGACTGCTGAAGGGGATCTTTTGTGAAACATTTAATTTTGGGGCTTATGCATACTTAGACTGTTGAAGGGGTTGCTAGGGAAAATGTTTCATTTTATGCTTTTGCACACATGAGCAGACTGCTAAAGGAATCTTTTGGTGCCACTTGGTGTTTGTTCATGCATGTAGAAACTACTGAAGGGATCATTGGGGGAATCTTTCATTTTGGTGCTTGTGCAAAATTGGACAGACTGCTGTTGGACAAATATTTTATTCTGGGGTTTGTGCAAACCTCTACAGACTGCTAAAAGGGTTCTTAGGAGGCACATTTCACTTTTGGAGCTTGCGCATACTTGCACAGACTGTTGGAGAGGTTGTTGAGGGCTGTTGGGGGATATGTTTCATTTTGCTGCTTAAGACTACTTGGACAGATTGCCGAAGAGATTTCTAGGGGAAATGTTTCATTTTGGTGTTTGTGAATACTTGGACAGACTGCTGAAGGGATCATTGGGGAAGCATTACATATTGGTGCTTGTTCATACTTAGACTGCTGAAGGGGTTGTTGGAGGAATTGTTTCATTTTGGTGCTTGTGCACACTTGGACAGACTGCTGAAAGGGTTGTTGAGGGAAACATTTCATTTTGGCACTTGTGCACACATAGACAGACTGCTGAAGGGGTCTTTTGTTGTCTCCTGGTGTTAGTGCATATATGGACAAACTACTGAATGGGTCATTGAGGAAAATGTTTCATTTTGGTGTTTGTGCAAAATTGTACAGAGTGTCCTGGGGAAATGTTTCATTTTTGTATTTGTGCAATCTTGGACAGACTGCTTAAGTGTTGTTGGGGGAAATGTTTAATTTTGGTGCTTGTGTATACTTGGACAGATTGCTAAAGGGGTCATTGGGGGAAAGGATTAATTTTGATATTTGTGCACAGTTGGGCAGATGGCTGAAGGAGGTGTTAGAGAATTGTTTCAATTTTTGTGCTTTTACATACTTGGACAAACTTCTGAAAGGGTCATTGGAGAAAGGTTTCATTTTCATACCTGTGCATAGTTTGAAAGTCTGTTGAATGGGTCATTGAAGGAAATGTTTCATTTTGCTGTTTTTGCATACTTGGACAGACTGCTGCAGGGTTCACTGGGGGAAATGTTTCATTTCCCTTCTTGTGCAAACTTAGGCAGACTGCTGAAGAGGCTGTTAGGAGAAGCGTTTAATTTCAGTGTGCACATACTTGCACAGACTGCTGAAGGGGTTGTTAAAGGAAACATTTCATTTTGCTGCTTTTGCATACTTCAACAGTCTTTTGAAGGGGTTGTTGGGGGAAATGTTTCATTTTGGTGTTTGTCAATACTTTGACAGACTGCTGAAGGGATCTTTGGGGGAAAATTTTCATTTTGTTGCTTGTTCATACTTAGACTGCTGAAGGGTTTGTTGGGGAAATGTTTCATTTTGGTGCTTATGCATACCTTGACAGACTGTTGAGGGGGTCATTGGGGGAAATGTTTCATTTTCATGCTTGTGCATACTTCGAAAGTCTGCTGAAGGGGTCATTTAGGGAAATGTTTCATTTTGCTTCTTGTGCATTCTTGAACAGACTGCTGTATGGGTTATTGGGGAAATGTTTCATTTCCATGCTTGTGCAAACCTGGATAGACTGCTGAAGGGCTTTTGAAGGAAATATTTCATTTTGGTGATTGTGAATACTTAGACCATTGAAGGGGTTGTTGGGGAAATGTTTCATTTTGCTGCTTAAGAATACTTGCAGAGATTGCAGAAGGGGCCATTAGGAGAAATCTTTCATGGTGGTGTTTGTGCATACTTGGACAGACTACTGAAGGGATCTTTGAGGGAAACATTTCACTGTGGTGCTTCTTCATATTTAGACTGCTATAGGGGCTGTTGGGGGAAATATTTTATTTTGATGCTTGTGGATACTTGCACAGCCTGCTTATGGGATCTTCTGGGGAAACATTTCATTTTGGGGCTTCTGTACACATAGACAGCTAAATGGATCTTTGGGTGAAACATTTTATTTTGGTACAATACAAACTTAGACTGTTGAAGGGTCATTGTGGGAATGTTTCATTTTGGTGCTTAAGCACACTTGGACCCATTGCTGAAAGAATCATTGGGGGGAATGTTCCATTTTGGTATTTGTACATATGTGGACAGACTGCTGAAGGGATCTTTAGTGGAAACATTTCATTTTGCTGCTTGTTCATACTTAGACTGCTGAAGGGTTTGTTGAGGAAATGTTTCATTTTGGTGCTTGTGCATACTTGGACAGACTGCTGAAGCGGTCATTGAGAGAAATGTTTCACTTTATCTGCTTCTGCATGCTAGGATAGACTGCTGCAGGGGTCATAGGGGAAATGCATCATTTTCATGATTGTGCAAACTTGGACACACTGCTCAAGGGGTTGTTGCTGGAAATGTTTCATTTTGGTGCTTGTGCAAAATTGGACAGAGCGACAAAAGTGTTGTTGGGAAAATGTTTCATTGTGGTGTTCATGCAGACTTCAACAGACTGCTGAAGGGGTTGCTGGGAGATACTTTTCATCTTGGAACTTGCAGATACTTGGACCGACTGCTGAAGGGGTTGTTGGGGAAATGTTTAATTTTGGTGTTTGTGCAAAGTTCGACAAACTGCCAAAGGGGTTGTTGGGGGACACATTTCATTTTGGAGCTTGTGCATACTTAGACACACTGCTGAAGGGATTGTTGGGGAAATCTTTTATTTGGTGTTTGTACATACTTAGACTGCTGAATGGGTCATTGAGGGAGAGTTTAATTTTCTTGCTTGTGCATACATGCATAGACTGCTGACAGCATCTTCATTTGAACATTTAATTTTGGTGCTTGTGCCCACATGGACAAACTGCTGAAGGGATCTTTGGCAGAAACATTTCATTTTGGTGTTTGTGCATACCTAGACAAACTGTTGAATGGATTTTGGGGGTAAATTTTAATTTTGGTGCTTAAACATACTTGGTCAGATTGCTGAATGGGTCTTTGGGGAAACTGTTTCATTTTTGTGGTTTTGCATACTTGTATAGATAGTTGAAGGGGTTGTTGAAGAAATGTTTCATTTTGGTACTTATGCATAATTTGACAGATTGCTAATGGGGTTGTTGGGAGAAATGTTTCATTTTTGTACTTGTGCAAACGTGGACAGTCTGCTGAGGGAGTTGGGGAAATGTTCCATTTTGGTGCTTTTTCACACATGAATAGTCTGCTGAATGGACCTTTAGGTGTCATTTGGTGTTTGAACATACATGGACAAACTACTGAAGGGGTCATTGGAGAACATGCTTCATTTTGGTACTTCTGCATACATGGACAAAGTTCTGAAGGGATCTTTGGGGAATGTTTCATTTTAGCATCATTTGGTGCTTGTTTATAAGTAGACAAAGTATTGTAGGGATCTTTTGGGGAAATGTTTCATATCATTTGAATGGTTGTGCAAACTTTGATAAACTGCTGAAGGAGTTGTTTGGGGAAATGTTTCACTTTCATGCTTGTGCATACTTGGACAGTCTGCTGAAGGGGTCTTTCAGCAAAACATTTCATTTTGGTGCTTGTGCACACATGGACAGACTGCTGAAGGGATGCTTTGGTGTCTCTTGGTTTTTGTGCATATCTGGGCAAACTACTGAAGGGGTTGTTAGTGGAAATGTTTTGTTTTCATGATTGTGCATATTTGGACAGTCTGCTGAAGGGGTTATTGGGGAAATGTTTCAATTTGGTGCTTATGCATACTTGGATAGACTGCTGAAGGGGTCATTGATGGGTACATTTCATTTTGGTGCTTATGTGTATATGGACACACTGCTGAAGAAGTCTTTTGCTGTCACTTGGTTTTTGTACATACATGGACAAACTACTGAATGGGTCATTGGGGGAAATGTTTCATTTTGATTCTTGCCCAACATTGGACAAACTGCTGAAGGGATTCTTTGGAAATGTTTCATTTTTGTGTTTGTGCAAACTTCAACAGACTGCTGAAGGGGTTGTTGGGAGAAATGTTTCATTTTGGTGCTTGTGCATAGTAAGACAGACTGCTGAAGGGCAGTGGCTGCTCATGCTATCGGACTGCAGGACTGTAGCCCCCCAGCTGTAAAAAGAAAAAGAATAATTTAGAGTGTCCGTTTAACACAGACTGCTGTGAAAATGTCCGGACCACTAATTTAGAGTGTCTGAACCATTTTCCAACTCAGATTGCTGTAAAAAGAAAAAAATTAGAGGGAGTAACAGTCTGCTGAGGGAGTTGTTCAGTAATTGTTTCATTTTGGTGCTTTTGCACACATGGATAGACAGCTGAAAGGATCTTTAGGTGTAATTTGGTGTTTGTGCATGCATGGACAAACTACTGAATGGGTCATTGGGGAAAATACTTCATTTTCTTGCTTGTGCATACTTGGACAGTCTGTTGAAGGGGTTGTTGAGAGAAACATTTCATTTTGTTACTTGTACACACATGGACAGAATGCTGAGTGGATCTTTTGGTGTAATTCGGTGTTTGTGCATACATGGACAAACTACTGAAGTGGTCATTGGGGGACAGTCTGCTGAAGGGGTTGTTGAGGGAAATGTTCTTTTTGGTGCTTTTGCCAACTTTGACAGACTGCTGAAGGGGATCTTTTGTGAAACATTTAATTTTGGTGCTCATGCATACTTAGACTGTTTTTTTTTTCATATAGGCACATATATATATATATATATATATATATATATATATATATATATATATATATATTTTTTTTTTTTGTATAGTTCTATGTTTTTGGATGATGGAATGATTATAATTTTACTCATAGATTTTATCTGATTTATATAAGGAGGTTTAATTGGACATGCATTTAAATATATATTTTTGCACATTTCATCAGTGTTTGTCACTGATACAGGTTATTTCTTGTTATATATATCCTTATCTTGGTCATTATATTGCTGCTATTTTAACTGGCAAGTTTTAGACACAGGTAGCCTAAGGAGAATACAAAGATGTGTCTTAATTAATTAATTGATGATACACTCTACCTCCTGGCTATGGCTATTGGAGAGTTTGAATTAATTGAATAATATGAAGGTGTTTAAATAAGATGGTTTGTGTTTTAGTCTTTGATCTGAAGAAGCGTAGTAATACGCAAAAGCACTCATCCATGGTTTTATTCCAATAAAAGACTTTGGTTTTTACAATTGCTGCTGCCGCTTTTGTGTCTGAGACTGTACGTGTTTTGCTGTTTCCATACTTAGACTGTTGAAGGGGTTGCTAGGGAAAATGTTTCATTTTAGTGCTTTTGCACACATGGGCAGACTGCTAAAGGGATCTTTTGGTGCCACTTGGTGTTTGTTCATACATGTAGAAACTACTGAAGGGATCATTGGAGAATCTTTCATTTTGGTGTGTATGCAAAATTGGACAGACTGCTGTTGGGCAAATGTTTTATTTTGGGGTTTCTGCAAACCTCTACAGACTGCCAAAGGAGTTCTTAGGAGGCACATTTCACTTTTAGAGTTTGTGCATACTTGCACAGACTGTTGAAGAGGTTGTTGAGGTAAATGTTTCATTTTGATGCTTTTGCAGAACTGGATAGAGTGATGAAGGGGTTGTGCAAATTGTTTCATTTTTGTGCTTGTGCAAAGTTGGACAATTATCTGAAGGGGACATTCAGGGAAACATTTCATTTTGTTGCTCATGCACACATGGATAGTCTGCTGAATAGACCTTTTGGTGTCATTTGGTTTTTGTGCATACATGGACACACTAATGAAGGGGTTGTTGAGGGAAATGCTTCATTTTGGTACTTGTGCATATATGGATAAATTTCTGAAGAGATCCTAGGGGGAAAGTTTCATTTTAGTGTCCTTTGGTGCTTGAGTATACATGATAAAAGTATTGAAGGGATCTTTCTGTGAAATGTTTCATGTTATTTGAATGCTTGTGCAAAGCTTGATAAACTTGCTGGGAAAATGTGTCATTTGAATGATTTTGCAGAGATGGACAGTCTGCTGAAAAGGTCATTGGGGAAATGTTTTGTTTTCATTCTTGTGCATACTTGGACAGTCAGTTGAAGGGGTTGTTGAGGGAAACATTTGTTGGTGCTTGTACACACATAGACCGAGTGCTGAATGGATTGTTTGGTGTAATTTGATGTTTGTGTATACATGGATAAACTACTGAAGGGGTCACTGGGGGAAATATCTCATTTTGGTGCTTGTGCATGCATGGACAAATTACTAAAGGGATCTTTCTGGAAAAGTTTCTTTTAGTGTCATTTGGTGCTTGTGTATACAATGACAAAGTACTGAAAGGATCTTTTGGTGAAATGTTTCATGTCATTTAAATTCCTGTGCAAACTTTGATAAACTGCTGAAGGGGTTGTTGGGGCCCATGTGTGATTTGAATGCTTCTGCATACATGGACACTCAGCTGAAGGGGTCACTGAGGGAAATGTTTATTTTGTTCCTTGTGCACACATGGACAGAATGCTGAATGGATCTTTGGGGAAACATTTCATTTTGGTACATATGCATACTTAGACTGTTGAATGGGTTGTTGTGGAGAAATGTTTCATTTTCATGTTTGTATATACCTGGACAGACTGCTGAAGGGATCATTGAGGGAAATGTTTCATTTTCATGCTTGTGCATAGTTGGACAGTCTGCTGAAGGGGTTGGTAAGGGAAATTTTCATTATGGTGTTTTTGCATACTTAGACTGCTGAATGGGATATTTTGTGAAACACGTAAGTTTGGTGCTCATGTCTACTTAGACTGTTGAAGGGATTGATAGGAAAAATGTTTCATTTTGGTCCTTGTGCACACATGGGCACTGCTAATGGGATCTTTTGGTGCCACTTGGTGTTTGTTCATACATGGAGAAACTATTGAAGGGATCATTGGGGGAATCTTTTATTTTGGTGCTTGTGCAAAATTGTACAGACTGCTGTTGGGAAAATGTTTTATTTTGGCATTTGTGAAAACCTGTATAGACTGCTGAAGGGGTTCTTAGGAGGCACAGTTCACTTTTGGAGCTTGTGCATACTTGCACAGACTGCTGGAGAGGTTGTTGAGGTAAATGTTTCATTTTGATGCTTGTGCAGAACTTGACAGAGTGATGAAGGGGTTGTGCAAAATGTTTCATTTTTGTGCTTGTGCAAACTTGGACAGTCTGGTGAAGGGGACTTTCAGGGAAACATTTCATTTTGGTGCTTGTGCACACATGGACAGACTGCTGAAGGGATCTATTGGTGTCACTTGTTTTTTGTGCAAACATGTACAGACTACTGAAGAGGTCATTGGGGAAATCCTTCATTTTGGTACTTGTGCATACTTGGACAAATTTCTGAAGAGATCTTAGGGGGACAGTTTCATTTTAGTGTCCTTTGGTGCTTGAGTATAGATGGAAAAAGTATTGAAGGGATCTTTCTGGGAAATGTTTCATGTCATTTGAATGCCTGTGCAAAGTTTGATAAACTGCTGATGGAGTTGCTGGGGAAATGTGTCATTTGAATGCTTTTGCAGAAATGGACATTCTGCTGAATGGGTCATTGGGGCAAACATTTTGTTTTCATGCTTATGCATACTTGGACAGTCGGTTGAAGGGGTTCTTGAGGGAAAATTTTCATTTTGGTGCCTGTACACACATGGACTGAGTGCTGAATGGATCTTTTGGTGTAATTTGGTGCTTGTGCATACATGGACAAACTACTGAAGGTGTCACTGGGGGAAATGTTTCATTTTGGTGCTTGTGCACACATGGACACACTGCTGACAGGATCTTTTGGTGTTACCTGGTGTTTGGTCTTACATGGACAAACTACTGAATGGGTCATTGGGGGAAATGTTTAATTTGGGTGGTTATGCATACTTGCACAAATTGCTGAAGGGATCTTTGGGGGAAGTTTCAGTTCAGTCTCATTTGGTGCTTGTGTATACAATGACAAAGTACTGAAGGGATCTTTTGGTGAAATGTTTCATGTCATTTGATTTCCTGTGCAAACTTTGATACACTGCTGAAGGGGTTGTTGGGGCAATGTGTGATTTGAATGTTTTTGCATATATGGACACTCCGCTGAAGGCATCACTGAGGAAAACATTCATTTTGTTGCTCATGCACACATGGACAGACTTAAAGGAATCTTTTGGTGCTACTTGGGGTTTGTGCATACACAGACAAACTACTGAAGTGGTTTTTAAGGGAAATGTTTCATTTTCATGCTTGTGCATACATGGCCAAATTACTGAAGAAATCTTTTGGGGAAATGTTTCAGGTCATTTGAATACCAGTGCAAACTTCAATAAACTGCTGAAGGGGTTGTTGGGGAAATGTGTCATTTGAATGCTTTTGCATACATGGACAGTCTGTTGAAGGGGTTGTTCAGGGAAATATTCATTTTGTTACTTCTGCACACATGGAAACACTGCTGAAGGGATCTTTTGGTGTTACTTGGTTTTTCTGCATACATGGACAAACTACTGAATGGGTTGTTAAGGGAACTGCTTTATTTTCATGTTCATGCACACTTAGTCTGAAAAAGGAGTTATTGCTGAACTGTTTCATTTTAATGCTTGTGCATTCTTGGACAGTCTGCTGAAGTGGTCATTGAGGAAAACATTTAATTTTGGTGCTTTGGCACACATGAACAAATTGCTGGAGGGATCTTTTAGCATCATTTTGTGTTTGTGCATACATGGACAAACTACTGTAGGGGTCATCGTGGGAAATGTTTCTTCTTTGGTGCTTGTGGAAAATTTGACAAACCGCTGAAGGTGTTGTTGGGGAAATGTTTCTTTTTGGTGTTTGTGCAAACTTCAACAGACTACTGATGGGGATGTTGGGAGAAATGTTTCATTTTGGTGCTTCTGCATATTTGCACAGAATGCTAAAGGTGACGCTGGGAGAAATGTTTCATTTTGGTGTTTGTGAATATGTAGACTGCTGAAGGGATCTTTGGGAAAACATTTCATTTTGGTGCTTCTTCATACTGAAACAGACTGCTAAAGTGGTTGTTAGAGGAAATGTTTCATTTTACTGCTTATACATACTTGAACAGATTGCTGCAGGGGTCATTGAGGGAAATGCATCATTTTTATGCTTGTGCCAACATGAACAGCCTGCTGAAGTGGCTGTCAGGGGAAATGCTTCATTTTTTGTCCAAACTTTGACAGAGTCCTGAAGGGGTTGTTTGGAGATGCATTTTATTTTGCAGCTTATGCATACTTGGACAGACTGCTGAAGGGGTTATTGAAGGAAATGTTTCATTTTGGTGCTTGTGCATACTTAGACTATTGAAGAGGTTGTTGTGAACATTTTCCATTTTGTTGCTTAAGCATATTTGGACAGATTGATGAAGGGGTCATTAGGGGAAATTTTTCAATTTGGTGTTTGTGCATACTTGGACAGACTGATGAAGGGATCATTGGGGAAGTATTTAATGTTGGTGCTTGTTCATACTTAGACTGCTGAAGGGGTTGTTGGAGGAATTGTTTCATTTTGGTGCTTGTGCATACTTGGATAGACCGCTGAAGGGTTCATTGGGGGGAAATGTTTCATTTTTATACTTGTGCATACTTGGACAGTATACTTGTGCATACTTGGACAGTCTGCTGAGGGGTTGTTGAGGGAAACATTTCATTTTGGTGCTTGTGCACACATGGACAGACTGCTAAAGGGGTCTTTTGTTGTCTCTTGGTGTTAGTGCATATATGGACAAACTACTGAATGGGTCATTGGGGAAAATGTTTCATTTTCGAGTTTGTGCAAAACTGTACAGAATGCTGCAGGGTGTCTTGGGGAAATGTTTCATTTTGTATACATGGACAAACTATTGAATGGGTCATTGGGGGAAATGTTTAATTTGGGTGGTTGTGCATACTTGCACAAATTGCTGAAGGGATCTTTGGGGAAAGTTTCATTTCAGTCTTATTTGGTGCTTGTGTATATAATGACAAAGTACTGAAGGGATCTTTTGGTGAAATGTTTCATGTCATTTGATTTCTTGTGCAAACTTTGATACACTGCTGAAGGGGTTGTTGGGACAATGTGGGATTTGAATGTTTTTGCATATATGGACACTCCGCTGAAGGAATCACTGAGGGAAACATTCATTGCTCATGCACACATGGACAGACTGCTAAAGGAATTTTGGACAGACTGCCTAAGGTGTTGTTGGGAGAAATGTTTAATTTTGGTGCTTGTGCATACTTGGACAGATTGCTAAAGGGGTCATTGGGGGAAAGGATTAATTTTGATATTTGTGCACAGTTAAGCAGATGGCTGAAGGGGGTGTTGGAGAAATGTTTCATTTTGGTGCTTTTACATACTTGGACAAACTTCTGAAAGGGTCATTGGAGGAAAAGTTTAATTTGCATGCCTGTTCATACTTTGAAAGTTTGTTGAATGGGTCATTGAAGGAAATGTTTCATTTTGCTGTCTGTGCATACTTGGACAGACTGCTGCAGGGTTCATTGGGGAAATGTTTCATTTCCCTTCTTGTATAAACTTAGGCAGACTGCTGAAGAGGTTGTTAGGAGAAATGTTTCATTTCAGAGTGTGTACATACTTGCACAGACTGCTGAAGGGGTTGTTAAAGAAAGCATTTCATTTTGCTACTTTTGCATACTTCAACAGACTGTTGCATGGGTTGTTGGGGGAAATGCTTCAATTTGGTGCTTAAGCATACTTGGCCAGATTGCTGAAGGGGTTGTAGGGGGAATGTTTCATTTTGGTGTTTGTGAATACTTTGATAGACTGCTGACAGGATCTTTGGGGGAAATTTTCATTTTGCTGCTTATTCATACTTAGACTGCTGAAAGTTTTGTTGGGGAAATGTATCATTTTGGTGCTTGTGCGTACTTGGACAGACTGCTGAATGGGTCATTGAGGGAAATGTTTCATCTTCATGCTTGTGCATACTCCAGAAGTCTGCTGAAGAGGTCATTGAAGGAAATGTTTAATTTTGCTTCTTGTGCATACCTGGACAGAGTACTATAGGGGTCGTTCGGCAAATGTTTCATTTTCATGCGTGTGCAAACCTGGGCAGACTGCTGAAGGGGTTGTTAATGGAAATGTTTCATTTTGCTGCTTTTTCATACTTCAACATACTTCTGAAGGATTTGGGGGGAAATGTTTCATTTTGGTTCTTATGCATACCATGACAGACTGCTGAGGGGGTCATTGGGGGAAATGTTTCATTTTCATGCTTGTGCATACTTCACAACTCTGCTGAAGATGTCGTTTAGGGAAATGTTTCATTTTGCTTGTGCATACTTGGACAGACTGCTGTATGGGTTATTGGGGAAATGTTTCATTTCCATGCTTATGCAAACCTGGATAGACTGCTGAAGGGCTTTTTTGAAGAAAATATTTCATTTTGGTGCTTGTGAATACTTAGACCATTGAAGGGGTTGTTGGGGAAATGTTTCATTTTGCTGCTTAGGCATACTTGCACAGATTGCAGAAGGGGCCATTAGGAGAAATCTTTCATTTTGGCGTTTGTGCATACTTGGAGAAACTGCTGAAGGGAGCTTTGAGGGAAACATTTCATTTTGGTGCTTCTTCATACATAGACTGCTGAAGGGGTTTATTGGAGGAAATGTTTCATTTTGATGCTTGTGGATACTTATACAGCCTGCTGATGGGATCTTCAGGGGAAACATTTCATTTTGGGGGCTTCTGCACACATAGACAGACTGCTGAACAGATCTTTGGGTGAAACATTTTATTTTGGTGCTTACGCATACTTAGACTGTTGAAGGGTCATTTGGGAATGTTTCATTTTGGTGCTTAAGCACATTTGGACCCAATGCTGAAAGAATCATTGGGGGAAATGTTCCATTTTGGCATTTGTGCATACTTGGACAGACTGATGAAGGGATCATTGGGGAAATTTAATGTTGGTGCTTGTTCATACTTAGACTGCTGAAGGGGTTGTTGGAGGAATTGTTTCATTTTGGTGCTTGTGCATACTTGGATAGACTGCTGAAGGGTTCATTGGGGGGAAATGTTTCATTTTTATACTTGTGCATACTTGGACAGTATACTTGTGCATACTTGGACAGTCTGCTGAGGGGTTGTTGAGGGAAACATTTCATTTTGGTGCTTGTGCACACATGGACAGACTGCTAAAGGGGTCTTTTGTTGTCTCTTGGTGTTAGTGCATATATGGACAAACTACTGAATGGGTCATTGGGGAAAATGTTTCATTTTCGAGTTTGTGCAAAACTGTACAGAATGCTGCAGGGTGTCTTGGGGAAATGTTTCATTTTGTATACATGGACAAACTACTGAATGGGTCATTGGGGGAAATGTTTAATTTGGGTGGTTGTGCATACTTGCACAAATTGCTGAAGGGATCTTTGGGGAAAGTTTCATTTCAGTCTCATTTGGTGCTTGTGTATATAATGACAAAGTACTGAAGGGATCTTTTGGTGAAATGTTTCATGTCATTTGATTTCTTGTGCAAACTTTGATACACTGCTGAAGGGGTTGTTGGGACAATGTGGGATTTGAATGTTTTTGCATATATGGACACTCCGCTGAAGGCATCACTGAGGGAAACATTCATTGCTCATGCACACATGGACAGACTGCTAAAGGAATTTTGGACAGACTGCCTAAGGTGTTGTTGGGAGAAATGTTTAATTTTGGTGCTTGTGCATACTTGGACAGATTGCTAAAGGGGTCATTGGGGGAAAGGATTAATTTTGATATTTGTGTACAGTTGGGCAGATGGCTGAAGGGGGTGTTGGAGAAATGTTTCATTTTGGTGCTTTTACATACTTGGACAAACTTCTGAAAGGGTCATTGGAGGAAAAGTTTAATTTGCATGCCTGTTCATACTTTGAAAGTTTGTTGAATGGGTCATTGAAGGAAATGTTTCATTTTGCTGTCTGTGCATACTTGGACAGACTGCTGCAGGGTTCATTGGGGAAATGTTTCATTTCCCTTCTTGTATAAACTTAGGCAGACTGCTGAAGAGGTTGTTAGGAGAAATGTTTCATTTCAGAGTGTGTACATACTTGCACAGACTGCTGAAGGGGTTGTTAAAGAAAGCATTTCATTTTGCTACTTTTGCATACTTCAACAGACTGTTGCATGGGTTGTTGGAGGAAATGCTTCAATTTGGTGCTTGCATACTTGGCCAGCTTGCTGAAGTCGTTGTAGGCGGAATGTTTCATTTTGGTGTTTGTGAATACTTTGATAGACTGCTGACAGGATCTTTGGGGGAAATTTTCATTTTGCTGCTTATTCATACTTAGACTGCTGAAAGTTTTGTTGGGGAAATGTATCATTTTGGTGCTTGTGCATACTTGGACAGACTGCTGAATGGGTCATTGAGGGAAATGTTTCATCTTCATGCTTGTGCATACTCCAGAAGTCTGCTGAAGAGGTCATTGAAGGAAATGTTTAATTTTGCTTCTTGTGCATACCTGGACAGAGTACTATAGGGGTCGTTCGGCAAATGTTTCATTTTCATGCGTTTGCAAACCTGGGCAGACTGCTGAAGGGGTTGTTAATGGAAATGTTTCATTTTGCTGCTTTTTCATACTTCAACATACTTCTGAAGGGTTTGGGGGGAAATGTTTCATTTTGGTTCTTATGCATACCATGACAGACTGCTGAGGGGGTCATTGGGGGAAATGTTTCATTTTCATGCTTGTGCATACTTCACAACTTTGCTGAAGATGTCGTTTAGGGAAATGTTTCATTTTGCTTCTTGTGCATACTTGGACAGACTGCTGTATGGGTTATTGGGGAAATGTTTCATTTCCATGCTTATGCAAACCTGGATAGACTGCTGAAGGGCTTTTTTGAAGAAAATATTTCATTTTGGTGCTTGTGAATACTTAGACCATTGAAGGGGTTGTTGGGGAAATGTTTCATTTTGCTGCTTAGGCATACTTGCACAGATTGCAGAAGGGGCCATTAGGAGAAATCTTTCATTTTGGCATTTGTGCATACTTGGAGAAACTGCTGAAGGGAGCTTTGAGGGAAACATTTCATTTTGGTGCTTCTTCATACATAGACTGCTGAAGGGGTTTATTGGAGGAAATGTTTCATTTTGATGCTTGTGGATACTTATACAGCCTGCTGATGGGATTTTCAGGGGAAACATTTCATTTTGGGGGCTTCTGCACACATAGACAGACTGCTGAATGGATCTTTGGGTGAAACATTTTATTTTGGTGCTTACGCATACTTAGACTGTTGAAGGGTCATTTGGGAATGTTTCATTTTGGTGCTTAAGCATATTTGGACCCAATGCTGAAAGAATCATTGGGGGAAATGTTCCATTTTGGCATTTGTGCATACTTGGACAGACTGATGAAGGGATCATTGGGGAAGTATTTAATGTTGGTGCTTGTTCATACTTAGACTGCTGAAGGGGTTGTTGGAGGAATTGTTTCATTTTGGTGCTTGTGCATACTTGGATAGACTGCTGAAGGGTTCATTGGGGGGAAATGTTTCATTTTTATACTTGTGCATACTTGGACAGTATACTTGTGCATACTTGGACAGTCTGCTGAGGGGTTGTTGAGGGAAACATTTCATTTTGGTGCTTGTGCACACATGGACAGACTGCTAAAGGGGTCTTTTGTTGTCTCTTGGTGTTAGTGCATATATGGACAAACTACTGAATGGGTCATTGGAGGAAATGTTTCATTTTGGTGCTTGTGCAAAACTGGACAGAATGCTGCAGGGTGTCTTGAAATGTTTCATTTTGTATACATGGACAAACTATTGAATGGGTCATTGGGGGAAATGTTTAATTTGGGTGGTTGTGCATACTTGCACAAATTGCTGAAGGGATCTTTGGGGAAAGTTTCATTTCAGTCTTATTTGGTGCTTGTGTATATAATGACAAAGTACTGAAGGGATCTTTTGGTGAAATGTTTCATGTCATTTGATTTCTTGTGCAAACTTTGATACACTGCTGAAGGGGTTGTTGGGACAATGTGGGATTTGAATGTTTTTGCATATATGGACACTCCGCTGAAGGCATCACTGAGGGAAACATTCATTGCTCATGCACACATGGACAGACTGCTAAAGGAATTTTGGACAGACTGCCTAAGGTGTTGTTGGGAGAAATGTTTAATTTTGGTGCTTGTGCATACTTGGACAGATTGCTAAAGGGGTCATTGGGGGAAAGGATTAATTTTGATATTTGTGCACAGTTGGGCATATGGCTGAAGGGGGTTTTGGAGAAATGTTTCATTTTGGTGCTTTTACATACTTGGACAAACTTCTGAAAGGGTCATTGGAGGAAAACTTTAATTTGCATGCCTGTTCATACTTTGAAAGTTTGTTGAATGGGTCATTGAAGGAAATGTTTCATTTTGCTGTCTTTGCATACTTGGACATACTGCTGCAGGGTTCATTGGGGAAATGTTTCATTTCCCTTCTTGTATAAACTTAGGCAGACTGCTGAAGAGGTTGTTAGGAGAAATGTTTCATTTCAGAGTGTGTACATACTTGCACAGACTGCTGAAGGGGTTGTTAAAGAAAGCATTTCATTTTGCTACTTTTGCATTCAACAGACTGTTGCATGGGTTGTTGGGGAAATGCTTCATTTGGTGCTTGCATACTTGGCCAGATTGCTGAAGGGTTGTAGGGGAATGTTTCATTTTGGTGTTTGTGAATACTTTGATAGACTGTTGACAGGATCTTTGTGGGAAGTTTTCATTTTGCTGCTTATTCATACTTAGACTGCTGAAAGTTTTGTTGGGGAAATGTATCATTTTGGTGCTTGTGCGTACTTGGACAGACTGCTGAATGGGTCATTGAGGGAAATGTTTCATCTTCATGCTTGTGCATACTTCCAGAAGTCTGCTGAAGAGGTCATTGAAGGAAATGTTTAATTTTGCTTCTTGTGCATACCTGGACAGAGTACTATAGGGGTCGTTCGGCAAATGTTTCATTTTCATTGTGCAAACCTGGGCAGACTGCTGAAGGGTTGTTAATGGAAATGTTTCATTTGCTGTTTTTCATACTTCAACATACTACTGAAGGATTTGGGGAAATGTTTCATTTTGGTTCTAGTGCATAAATTTGACAGACTGCTGAAGGGTCATTGGGGAAATGTTTCATTTTCATGTTTGTGCATACTTCAACAGACTACTGAAGGGTGTTGGGAGAAATGTTTCATTTTGGTGCTTCTGCATACTTGGACAGACTGCTAAAGGGTTATTGGGGAAATGTTTCATTTCCATGTTTATGAATATGGATAGACTACTGAAGGGCTTTGGGAAGAAAATGTTTCACTTTGATGCTTCTGCATACTTATACAGACTGCTAAAGGGGTTGTTATAGGAAATGTTTCATTTTGGTGCTTGTGCATATTTGGACAGATTGCAGCAGGGGCCATTAGGAGAAATCTTTCATTTTGGCTTGTGCATACTTGGAGACAGCCTGCTGAAGGGGCTTTGGAAACATTTCATTTTGGTGAACTTTGACATAGAGTCCTGAAGGGGTTGTTTGGAGGAAATGTTTCATTTTGATGCTTGTGCATACTTGGACAGACTGCTGAAGGGGTTATTGAGAGAAATGTTTCATTTTTGTACTTGTGCATATTTCGACTACTGAAGGGGTTGTTGTGGAAATTTTTCATTTTGGCGCTTAAGCATATTTGGACAGATTGATGAAAGAATCATTGGGGAACTTTTTCAATTTGGTTTTTGTGCATATTTGGACAAACTGATGAAGGGATCATTGGGGAAGTATTTAATGTTGGTGCTTGTTCATACTTAGACTGCTGAAGGGGTTGTTGGAGGAATTGTTTCATTTTGGTGCTTGTGCATACTTGGACAGACTGCTGAAGGGGTCATTGGGGGGAAATGTTTCATTTTTTATACTTGTGCATACTTGGACAGTATACTTGTGCATACTTGGAGAGTCTGCTGAGGGGTTGTTGAGGGAAACATTTCATTTTGGTGCTTGTGCACACATGGACAGACTGCTGAAGGGGTCTTTTGTTGTCTCTTGGTCTTAGTGCATATATGGACAAACTACTGAATGGGTCATTGGGGAAAATGTTTCATTTTCGAGTTTGTGCAAAACTGTACAGAATGCTGCAGGGTGTCTTGGGGAAATGTTTCATTTTGTATACATGGACAAACTACTGGATGAGTCATTGGGGGAAATGTTTAATTTGGGTGATTGTGCATACTTGCACAAATTGAAGGGATCTTTGGGGAAAGTTTCATTTCAGTCTCATTTGGTGCTTGTGTATATAATGACAAAGTACTGAAGGGATCTTTTGGTGAAATGTTTCATGTCATTTGATTTCCTGTGCAAACTTTGATACACTGCTGAAGGGGTTGTTGGGACAGTATGTGATTTGAATGCTTTGCATATATGGACACTCCGCTGAAGGCGTCACTGAGGGAAACATTCATTTTGTTGCTCATGCACACATGGACAGACTGCTAAAGGAATTTTGGACAGACTGCCTAAGGTGTTGTTGGGAGAAATGTTTAATTTTGGTGCTTGTGCATACTTGCACAGATTGCTAAAGGGGTCATTGGGGGAAAGGATTAATTCTGATATTTGTGCACAGTTGGGCAGATGGCTGAAGGGGGTGTTGGAGAAATGTTTCATTTTGGTGCTTTTACATACTTGGACAAACTTCTGAAAGGGTCATTGGAGGAAAAGTTTAATTTGCATGCCTGTTCATACTTTAAAAGTTTGTTGAATGGGTCATTGAAGGAAATGTTTAATTTTGCTGTCTGTGCATACTTGGACAGACTGCTGCAGGGTTCATTGGGGAAATGTTTCATTTCCCTTCTTGTATAAACTTAGGCAGACTGCTGAAGAGGTTGTTAGGAGAAATGTTTCATTTCAGAGTGTGTACATACTTGCACAGACTGCTGAAGGGGTTGTTAAAGGAAGCATTTAATTTTGCTACTTTTGCATACTTCAACAGACTGTTGCATGGGTTGTTGGGGGAAATGCTTCAATTTGGTGCTTAAGCATACTTGGCCAGATTGCTGAAGGGGTTGTAGGGGGAATGTTTCATTTTGGTGTTTGTGAATACTTTGACAGACTGCTGACAGGATCTTTGGGGGAAATGTTCATTTTGCTGCTTATTCATACTTAGACTGCTGAAAGGTTTGTTGGGGAAATGTTTCATTTTGGTGCTTGTGCATACTTGGACAGACTGGTGAATGGGTCATTGAGGGAAATGTTTCATCTTCATGCTTGTGCATACTCCAGAAGTCTGCTGAAGGGGTCATTGATGGAAATGTTTAATTTTGCTTCTTGTGCATACCTGGACAGAGTACTATAGGGGTTGTTCAGCAAATGTTTCATCTTCATGCGTGTGCAAACCTGGGCAGACTGCTGAAGGGGTTGTTAAGGGAAATGTTTCATTTTGCTGCTTTTTCATACTTCAACATACTTCTGAAGGGTTTGGGGGGAAATGTTTCATTTTGGTGCTTATGCATACCATGACAGACTGCTGAGGGGGTCATTGGGGGAAATGTTTCATTTTCATGCTTGTGCATACTTCACAACTCTGCTGAAGATGTCGTTTAGGGAAATGTTTCATTTTGCTTCTTGTGCATACTTGGACAGACTGCTGTATGGGTTATTGGGGAAATGTTTCATTTCCATGCTTATGCAAACCTGGATAGACTGATAAAGGGTTTTTTGAAGAAAATATTTAATTTTGGTGCTTGTGAATACTTAGACCATTGAAGGGGTTGTTGGGGAAATGTTTCATTTTGCTGCTTAGGCATACTTGCACAGATTGCAGAAGGGGCCATTAGGAGAAATCTTTCATTTTGGCGTTTGTGCATACTTGGAGAAACTGCTGAAGGGAGCTTTGAGGGAAACATTTCATTTTGGTGCTTCTTCATACATAGACTGCTGAAGGGGTTTATTGGAGGAAATGTTTCATTTTGATGCTTGTGGATACTTATACAGCCTGCTGATGGGATCTTCAGGGGAAACATTTCATTTTGGGGGCTTCTGCACACATAGACAGACTGCTGAACGGATCTTTGGGTGAAACATTTTATTTTGGTGCTTACGCATACTTAGACTGTTGAAGGGTCATTTGGGAATGTTTCATTTTGGTGCTTAAGCACATTTGGACCCAATGCTGAAAGAATCATTGGGGGAAATGTTCCATTTTGGCATTTGTGCATACTTGGACAGACTGGTGAAGGGATCTTTAGTTGAAACATTTCGTTTTGCTGCTTGTTCATACTTAGACTGCTGAAGGGTTTGTTGAGGAAATTTTTCACTTTATCTGCTTGTGCATACTAGGATAGACTGCTGCAGGGGTCATGGGGGAAATGTATCATTTTCATGATTGTGCAAACTTGGACAGACTGCTCAAGGGATTGTTGCTGGAAATGTTTCATTTTGGTGTTTGTCCAAAATTGGACAGAATGACAAAGGGGTTGTTGGGGAAATGTTTCATTGTGGTGTTCATGCAGACTTCAACAGACTGCTGAAGGGGTTGTTGAGAAGAAATGTTTCATTTTGGTTGGCTCTTGTGCATACCTAGACTGCTAAAGGGGTTGTGGGGGAAATATTTCAGTTTTATGCTTGTGCAAAACTGAACAGAGTGATGAAGGGTTTGTTGGGGAATGTTTCATTTTCGTATTTGTGCAAAGTTTGACAGACTGCCAAAGGGGTTGTTGGGGGACACATTTCATTTTGGAGCTTGTGCATACTTGGACACACTGCTGAAGGGATTGTTGGGGAAATCTTTTATTTGGTGTTTGTACATACTTAGACTGCTGAAGGGGTCATTGGGGGAAAGTTTTCATTTCTGTGCTTGTGCATATTCGGACAGTGTGCTGAAAGGGTCATTGAGGGAAAGTTTCATTTTCTTGCTTGTGCATACATGCACAGACTGCTGACAGCATCTTCATTTGAACATTTAATTTTGGTGCTTGTGCCCACATGGACAAACTGCTGAAGGGATCTTTGGGAGAAACATTTAATTTTGGTATTTGTGCATACCTAGACAAACTGTTGAATGCATTTTGGGGGGAATTTTTTCATTTTGGTGCTTAAACTTACTTGGTTAGATTGCTGAAGGGGTCTTTGGGGGAACTGTTTCAATTTTGTGTTTGTGCATATTTGTACATATGGTTGAAGGGGATGTTGGGGAAATGTTTCATTTTTGTACTTGTGCAAACTTAGACAGTCTGCTGAGGGAGTTGGGAAAATGTTTAATTTTGGTGCTTTTTCACACATGGATAGACTGCTAAAGGGATTTTTAGGTGTCATTTGGTGTATGTGCATACATGGACAAACTACTGAATGGGGTCATTTGGGAAAATGCTTAATTTTGGTACTTGTGCATACATTGACAAATTTATGAAGGGATCTTTGGGGAAAGTTTCATTTTAGCATCATTTGGTGCTTGTTTATAAGTGGACAAAGTATTGTAGGGATCTTTTGGGGAAATGTTTCATGTCATTTGAATGCTTTTGCAAACTTTGATAAACTGCTGAAGGGGTTGTTTGGGGAAATGTTTCACTATCATGCTTGTGCATACTTGGACAGTCTGCTGAAGGGGTCTTTCAGCAAAACATTTCATTTTGGTGCTTGTGCACACATGGACAGACTGCTGAAGAGATGTTTTGATGTCTGTTGTTTTTTTTGTGCATATATGGACAAACTACTGAAGGGGTTGTTAGTGGAAATGTTTCATTTTCATACTTGTGCATATTTGGATAGTCTGCTGAAGGGGTTATTGGGGAAATGTTTCATTTTGGTGCTTATGCATACTTGGATAGACTGCTGAAGGGGTCATTGATGGGTATGTTTCATTTTGGTGCTTATGTGTACATGGGCAGACTGCTGAAGAGTATTTTGCTGTCACTTGGTTTTTGTACATACATGGACAAACTACTGAAGGAGTCATTGGGGGAAATATTTCATTTCGATGCTTGTCCAAAATTGTTTCATTTTTGTGTTTGTGCAAACATCAACCAACTGCTGAAGGGGTTGTTGGGAGAAATGTTTCATTTTGGTGCTTGTGCATAGTAAGACAGATTGCTGAAGGGCAATGGTGGCTCATGCTATTGGACTGCAGGACTGCAACCCCCCAGCTGTAAAAAGAAAAAGAAAAAAAAATTAGAGTGTCTGTTTAACTCAGACTGCTGTGAAAATGTCTGGACCACTAATTTAGAGTGTCTGGACCATTTCCCTACTCAGACTGCTGTAAAAAGAAAAAAATATTTAGAGGGAGTGTCTGTTTCCCAAACTCAGACTGGTTAAACAGCAGTCTGGATTGGGAAACAAGGCATCAGACTGCAGACGCCCCAGAATTCTATGCAGTTACAACTGCATAAACTGGAAGGGGATCGGACTGCAATGTCTGCAGGCTGGATAACCGTAAGCCTGTAGCTGCTGCTCTGTTGGGACCTAGCTACTCTTGCAGGACCATATCATGGAGAGAGATTTACAGAGAGTTTACCAGGACCATATTAATTTATCACAGATGGTGTTGTTATTTACTTATGGAGAGTTTACCAGGAACATATTAGTTTATCATGGAGGGAGTTGTTATTTACTTATGGAGACTGTGTCTCACCGTACAGAGCTTTTGAATTACTACTGTGATGGAGCTTTATGCACTTCAGCAGGTAGGCTGTGTGTGTGTGTGTGTGTGTGTGTGTGTGTGTGTGTGTGTGTGTGTGTGTGTGTGTGTGTGTGTGTGTGTGTGTGTGTGTGTGTGTGTGTGAAAAATGCTCCACTTTAATATACATGGTGGCTAGAGACAGGCTCAACCCGTGTACCTTGGATACAGGTACCAAGAGCCTGAATTCCCTACCCACCACCACTTGTGAAAAATTTTCAGATTTTTGCCTCATATTTTTGTTCTGTTCTGTTCCTCATAAAATCTGTTGTTTTCTGAATTGTAATTGACTAAATAATGATAGACATGTGCATTTCAGACTTCATATTCTTCAGAAGGTACATGGTAACACAAAACCTTTTATTCTAGCAATTTTCTACGTTTATAAGATCAGTATTTGAAACTTGTCCCTATTTTGGGGCTGTATTCCCCATTATTTGCTTTGTACAGGTATTTTGTGCTAAGAGGTTGAGAGCTATAGTGAAAACTGAATTCACTGAATATGTTTGGGAGGTGTATTCGCCCATTATTCGCTTTGTCCAGGTGTTTTGCGCTAAGAGATTAAGAGCTATGGTGAGAACTGAATTCACTAAATGATAGCCATTTAAGTTTCAGTCTTCCTATCTTTGCAGAAAGAGATAATTTGGCATAGTGGTATGTTGCTCTGACTGTAGTGCACAGGGTCCTGGATTCAAGACTTGGCAGCAAAATGCATGGCGGTAACACAGCATTTTATTCTAGCAACTTTTCAAGATTATACAAGCAATGTTTAAAATGTGTCCCTGGTTTTGGGGATTTGCTGCCCCCCCCCCAATAAATTTTGGCTTTTTCCAGATTTCTTGTGCTGCAAAGTTCAGAGATACAGTTGAGTGTTGAGTGGATTTTACAAGGAGCTGAGAGCTTTCGGCAAAGATAAGTTTAGTGCTGCTTGTGCTGAGTCTGCTTGCTTTGTTAATAGCACAACAGATAGTGTACTTGCTTTTGATGCAGAAGGCTGTAGGTTCTACTCCCACAGTATGTAGATGCATTGCTGATACTGTACTGTGTTATACTTTTAAAGGGAGTGGATGATGCAGTCTTGATAATGTCTTCTTTGGCAGACATACGTAGTAACTATGAACCTGTTATCAGTTTGCCATACAGTCCCTATTACAATATTGCTAGCTTATCATATTTTTAGTGTAACATAGGCAATGTATTCATCAAGGGCAACAGGTACTTTATTTGTAGATGAAACAATGAAATATAAAGTTGTTTGCTAGCAGCACCCGCTTCATTAGTTGCAGATCTCTTTAATGTGGAATTATTTAAATGATTGGTGGGTTGTAGAAGTTTCAGTAGACTTTTTTGATGAAAATGCTCTGAATTGGGCAGTTTTGTCATTATCAGTGCATGCATTTTGTTTCATTGTTTATTGGAAAAATGTTCAAAACAATAAATTTAAAATGCCCTCTAACAGCTGTATTGTATTATACAATATAATTTAGTACAATCAGGAAGGTGTATCAAAGAACACATGTATGTTTCGTGTGCAAGGGGCCTATGATTTGAAAACAGCCCAAAGTTAATCTGTATCTGCCATTGGCCAGATGTATTTTCTTTGAATGTGGGTTTCAATGCTCTTTCAATGAATGTGAGTTTCAAGGGCAGAGACGTTTTAATGCTAAGACTATTTTCATTGTGAGACTGCATTGCTTTGTTTAGCAGATGCCTATTAGTGTTTGTGCTGTAAAATATAAAATAAAACTTTTAAATTAAATCCAAATCACTGTATAAGTAAAGCAATATGCACATTACAGTGTCTATGGTAAATGGGATGAAATAGCCAAGTAATGGGCCATTGGAATGGCTGCAGGGGGGATGCCCCATTCGACCATGATTTTGTGATCAGGGAAGGGTGGCAAACTCAGAGACAGCCCCGGCTGAGCTATACCTCTCAACTGCCTAGATTTTTGCAGAATTAATAGATTTTTTGCTTATGTTTGGTTTGCTCCTCATAAAATTTCTGGTTTTCTGGAAAATCATTTAGGAATGAAGTCAGTAAATAATGACAGACATTGAGTTTCAGACTTCATACCCTTCAGAAAAATGATTGCTAATGCAAGACCTGTTATTATATCAACTGTCAGGTTTATACAAGAGCACTTTTTAGTATTGTTTATATGTTCCCCCAGTATATTTGGCCTTGTCCAGATTTCCTGCATTAAGAGTTTGAGAGGTACATGCAAATAAATCACTTTATAGAATTAGGTATATCCAAACCTCACAGCTGTCCCCAATTGTGGCTCAAAATGTTGTTCTCCCCTAATAATCCCTCTGCAAAATGGCAATTTTGGAAGAAAAAGTGGAGGGTTTACAATTAATAAATAATTGTAATGATCAGCATTCTAGATTACTTTTATTTCAGAAATGCATGTAGATTTTCTTACTTTGTCAGCTGCTCAACTTAACAGTACTAATATTTAAAAAAGTGTCCCTTCTTTGACAGGTTCCCAGCTGTATTGTGTGGCTGTTATATAGTTTTGCATCACATTTCTGGTCTATTTTTCATAAAATTGTGGTTTTCTGGCAAATTAGTGGCAAATCATTAAAGACTGAAGTTAGAAAATAATGACAGACATTTGAGTTTCAGATTTCATACTCCAGAAAATTCATACTAATGCAATACCTACTAGTCTATTATCTTTCTAAGTTTATAAGAGCAATATTTAAAAATTGTCCTTATTTGTGGGCCTCTGTCCGACTTCTGTTTATGGCGTTGTCTAAATGTCTTGCTCTGAGGTTGAGAAGTATGACAGATGAATCAGGGCCATCACCGTTAGCTAGAGACATTTCAAATTGTGACATACTTGTTGCACCCCACTCCCCCATGACTCTGGATGTGTCCAAGCAAACAAGGAGCAGTTATGCAGTGTAAGTGTGCAGACTATCCCCATCCAAGGAAGACACAAGTACAATAGTGGCTTTTCATCTGTCCTTGATTTTGCAGAATGTTCTGGTTTTCTGTCATATTTCTATACTGTTGATTTATGCATATTATTATTCATAAAATGTATGTTGTTGCAGTGCCTGGTGCCCTGTGTTTAAGTAGCAATGCTTTAATGGCCATCACATAAGCTTGTCTGAGATTGTAAGATGTAAGTAAGCTTTAATAAACTTACTGTTAAAGAATTACCAACATTGAAAGCCTTTTTGTTGTTGCCATGCAGAGAATATTTACATAATTTGATAACGTATAAGCCTTAGGTATTGAAATGCATATGGCAGTATCTGTAATAAAGGACAGGATTACAGTATTTTCAGAAGCTCATTACATCTGTTGGAGACTTGCAGTCATCTTTGCAGGATTTACTCATAAACTAAACAGAATGCTAATCTAGCATGTGTGGTCCATAACCTGTGCAGTAATCCTTCAAGCAAATTATCTTAAGCTTGTTTCTTGTTTGCTATTCATTTTTTACTTTTATCATGTTTTCCACATGAAACAAGTAGATAGTTGTTGTCAGGCAACAGGTCTTTTTGGGATAAGAAACATTTTACAAGTGGGGCTCTCACAGAGATTACGACTTCCAGCATGTTACTTGGTACTTTTATAAAGCTGAATATAAATTATAATTAGAACTGCAGTGCAAAGAGAACAGGTTTGAGTTGAGTGCTGCTTGTTGTTTACACTTGATTTTGACTGGCATTCCAGTAATGCATTTAAAAAGTAATTTATTTTTTCATGCCTCACAATCTATCTAGATATTAAGTAAGTTGTCATGTAGCCAATGCATTAAAATATTTTTTCTTCTACACTTCATTTTGTCTTGACTGGACTCATAATGATGGTGTGGCACCCAGGGCAGCATTTAAAAGTCCCATGTTGTGTGGTTTTGAGCATAGCTCCACCCCTTTCTTCTTGACCACATCTCTTCCATTGGCCCCACCCATTCAGCTGTCTCCTGCAGCCCTCCTTTTATTTGAAGTCACTAGCCGCCACTGCTGAAGGGGTTGTTGCAGGAAATGATTAAATTTTGGTGTTTGCGCATATTTGGACATACTGCTGAAGGGATCTTTGAGGAAACATTTCATTTTGGTGCTTTTTCATACTTCAACTGCTGAAGGGATCATTGGGGAAACATTTCATTTTCAAGCTTGTGAAAACTTGGACAGATTGCTGAACGGATTGCTGGGAGAAATGTCTCACTTTGGTGCTTTTGCAAAACTGGCTGGAGTAACAAAGAGTTGGTCGGAGAAATGTTTCATTTTGGTATTTGTGCAAACCTCAACAGACTGCTGAAGGGGTTGTTGGGAGACACATTTCATTTTGTAGCTTGTGCATACTTAGACAGACTGCTGAAGGGGTTGTTGAAGGAAATGTTTCATTTTGATGTTTGTGAATACTTGAACAGACTGCTGAAGGGATCTTTGTTGGAAACATTTCATTTTGGTGCTTGTTCATACTTAGACTGCTGAAGGGGTCATTGCTGGGAACATTTCATTTTGGAGCTTGTGCCACATGAACAGACTGCTGAATGGATCTTTTGGTGTCACTTGGTGTTTGTGTATACATCCACAAACTACTGAATGGGTCGTTGGAGGAAAGGTTTCATTTTGGTGCTTGTGTATACATGGACAAATTGTTGAAGGGATCGTTGGGGGAAAGTATCATTTGTGTCATTTGGTGCTTTGTATACATGGACGAAGTACTGAAGGGATCTTTCAGGGAACTGTTTCATGTCATTTGAATGCCTGTGCAAACTTCAATAAAGGGGTGTTGGGGGAAATGTGTCATTTGAATGCTTTTGCATACATGAACATTCTGCGGAAGGGGTCATTGAAGGAAGCATTCATTTAGTTGCTTGTGCACACATGGACATACTGTTGAAGAGATCTTTTGGAATTACTTGGTGTTTGTGCATACATGGACAAACTACTGAAGGGGTTGTTAGTGGAAATGTTTCATTTTCATACTTGTGCATATTTGGATAGTCTGCTGAAGGGGTTATTGAGAAAATGTTTCATTTTGGTGCTTATGCATACTTGGATAGACTGTTGAAGGGGTCATTGATGGGTATGTTTCATTTTGGTGCTTGTGCACACATGGACAGACAGTTGAAGGAGTATTTTGTTGTCATGTGGTGTTTGTGCATACATGGACACACTGCTGAAGGGGTCATTGGGGGAAATGCTTCATTTTGATACTTGTGCAAAATTGGATAAACTGCCAAAGGGCTTCTTCAGAAATGCTTCAGTTTTATGTTTCTGCAAACTTCAACAGACTGCTAAAGGGGTTGTTGGGAGAACTGTTTCATTTTAGTGCTTGTGAATACTATGACAGATTGCTGAAGGGGTTGTTGCAGGAAATGATTCATTTTGGTGTTTGTGCATATTTGGACATACTCATGGACAAAATGCCTAGCTGGTTAACTTGATTGGCAACACAACAGCAAATGTAAAAATCCAAAAGCTCCAAGAACCGAACCATGCATGAAGGACCCCAATGCAAACAGTGACAGTAAAAAAATACTCTTCATTGGAGACACATAGACAAATAGGTAAGAGCTTTTGCAATCTTTCTGGATTGCTTCCTCAGACCATATAAAATTCTCAGATAGCACACCTGTTTAAATATGCTAAATCAAGAACAACCAACCAATCATCTTGAACATAGTCAATAAGTTACTTAATTAAAGAGGCAGCATAGGAAAAAACAATAGACAAAATCAGTTAAAGTACCAAAAGTATGCTTAAAATGAATAAAAATAATTTAAAAAATTACATATATCTATATTACACAATTCATGAAAAATGGAAAATATATGTATAAAAATGAAAAATGATAAATGAATGAAGGAAACCAAATAATTTCCTAAGTTTCCTATCTTTGAAGACTGGTTTAAGTGAGACTTGGTCATTAAGACTTGGTAATTTACATTGCCCCCATTACCTCTACATTCATAGTAATCACAGCCACACCCACAGCTCACCCTCACATCACCTTCACCAATCACAGCTCCTCAAGTTATATCACATTATACCACACCAACTTGCTCCACACAAAATACTCCCAATCACTCTCATTACCATTAGGCATTTTTTACATCACCCACACTACTTCCCCATCCACTAATAGTGCAACCCTAAAATTCCTATTCAGACCCCCCACCTAGAAACAACTTAAACTTTATAACCATGACTATCACACAACTAAGTCTAGTCTGTCTTCTCATAATTCTTTACAACACCACAAGTTATCACTCTAGCAATATCCCTAAACTTAGTAGCACAACACTACATTATGCACTCTCATATACAGACACCACACATTATAATAATATCTGCCCACAGTTATTCAAGAACTACATAACTGAGCAGTTCAGAACTAAACACATATGCTCTCATTTCTACTCCAAAAAAAACAATACTTTCTCACACTCCTCACCAAACTCCAACATCTGTAAAATCATTTTAACTCAAAGCTCACCATAAGTGGGGATATCCATCCTAACCCAGGCCCAAATCCATTCTGTCCAACACAAACTGCTCCAACACAAATGTCAGAACATAACACCCCTAGTTTCTTCATCCCTGGGCAAATCAACAACAGCAGGAAAACCAACCATCTTTTAATGCTAAATATTAATATTAGAAGTATCAAAAATAAAATAACTGAACTCCAGGCCACAATAGCACAATACTCCCCAGACATAGTTGCTTTAAGAGAAGCCTGGCTAAATAAAAACATAGCTAACTCAGACGTTCTCCCTACTGGCTACAATATCATTAGACAAAACAGACCACTTCGTAAAGGGGGTGGAACTGTTTTACTGTACAAGTCCAATTTAACTGTCCATCAATTACCAAACTCCTACCCCTCCCCCAGTAATTGGGACATACTTATCTCACAAATTCAACTTCACTCTAAAAAGGTCATCACCACAATTGTGATCTATATTCCACCTGGTAATACACCTGCTAGCCTTGAAGACTTCTTATCCTGGTGTTCTTCCACATACTCACAAGAAACCCTTATTCTGGGGGACTTCAACCTAGATTGGTTCACCTGTATATCAGAACTACCAAGTAATCTAATAAAGCTCCATGGCTACCAGCAGCTAGTCCAAATTCCAACTAGATGTGATAAAAAATCTAAAAGGGAATCCATCCTTGACTGGGTCCCAACTAACAACCCCACATTGTACCCTCACACAGGCAGTCTTCCAGACACCTTAAGTGACCACAACATAATATACTTTATACGTAGTAGAACAAGCATATGCAAAACCACTAACTATATATCAACTAGAAACACAAAAAAATTCTCTCCTGAGGTCCTCAACACTTTACTCTGTAACTGTGACTGGACCCCCCCTAAAAACCCTCCCACTTGACCAGGCTGTAGCATATTTCAACAAAACATTTCTACAACACCTAGACACTGTCGCTCCATTGCACAAAATCAAGGTTAGAACCTCTACAAACCCCTGGCTCAGTAAAGAAACCAAACAAATCCTCAAGTTCAGAGACACTGACTGGCTTTACTATCAAAAAACAAAGAAACACAAATCCTAACTAAGTACCAAGAACTGTGCAACCGTGCAAAAAAATTCATTAGGCTGGACAAAAAATCCTACTACACAACATTACAAACTAAATACAAACACAACCAGCAAAAATTTTGGAAAAATGTAAACCAGCTACTGAAATCCACCCAAAAGGCTACCCCCAAACCAACCACTCCCTGACACTAAAGTTCCCATCGAAACACAATTCAACTCCCACTTTGTGAACTCAATTCTATCCTTAGTATCACAGGACAGTTCCTTCCTCACTATTCCCCCCCCCAACACAAATAACACTAATACAAGCTTTACCCTCAAAACAGTTTCCACCACTTCAATCAAAAGCATGCTCTCCAAACTAAAATCCTCATCAACAGCAGTGAACCTACTCCCCAGCTATTTTTTGAAACTCACAGCAGATGCTCTTGCTATCCCAGTCTCCACTCTCATAAACAGATCAATTGTTGAAAACTATGTGCCCAAACTCTGAAAAATATCCTATGTTACACCCATACATAAAGGCAGGACCTCCACTGAACTTAATAAATACAGACCCATTGTTTTACTCTCCCCCTGGCCAAAATCCTAGAAAAATGCATCCATACCCAGATGCTAAACTATCTCCTGGACAGCAACATCCTGTCACCTACTCAGCATGATTTTAGACCTGCCCATAGTACCACTACAGCCCTCCTCTGCTTCACAGACATAGTAAACCATCTCAAAAATGAAGGCCTACAAGTGTCAACTCTTTTTTTGGATATGTCCAAAGCATTTGACACAGTCTCACACCAAATCCTGCTAAACAAGCTAAACCAAAATCATCTATCAAATTCCACTCTTACCTGGTTCCAAAGCTACTTAACTGACAGATACCAAGCTGTGAAATGGGAAAATTCTCTCTCTCCTCATCTGCTCATAACTATAGGAGTCCCATAGGATTCAATCTTAGGACCACTACTATTCACAGTCTTCACAAATGACCTCCATACCTCCACACAGCATGCATCTATAACTCAGTAAGCAGATGACACTACCTTAATCTGTGCTGCACAAAACATTCCCACCCTCCTGCAAACAACTCAACTAGCATTCCCTGACGTTGAAAACTACCTTACCAAAGCCCAACTTATCCTCAATCCAAAGAAAACTCAGCTTATGATTATAACCAGTTCTAACAAAAACACTAACAGTCAATTCACTATCTACTCCACAAATGCTACTCCAATTGCTCCAGTGGCACAAACTAAGCTATTGGGAATAACCATAGACTCCCACCTAAAATTTGATAGTCATCTCAACTTAACTATTAAAAAGTACATGCCAAACTGGGGTCACTCTACCGTATCAAACCATTTCTTACCAACAACACAAGATCCGCCATTGCTCACTCCCAACTTCTATCCACCCTACTCTATGCATCTCCTATTCTGACTAATCTCAACAAAACTGAACTAAGCAAAATGGAAGCCTGCTATAACAGAATTGCCCGCTTTGCTGCAAATTGCTCATATAGAACTCATCACTGTACTGCTTTGAGACAGCTCCACTGGCTTGAACTGCCCAACCTCCTAACCTACAATCAGCTCTGCCTCTCTTTCTATCTATTACCTCCTCAATAAGTGTCCTGCCCTCAAAAACCTAGTACAACATCACTCAGCCAAAAGGCCTCTTAGATCATCAAGCAAACTACTACTAGATGTCACCAACAGCTACAATAGCTTTGGAGACTATATAGTAGTTCAGTGGCTAAAAAATGGAACTCTGTTCCTACTAGCATTCAAAACACATCATCCAAAGCCTCCTTTAAAGACCTCATCAGGCAACATCTCAAGCAAAGTTGGCAGTGCCATGACTGGGCCCCAGGCTAGTGAAAGCGGATAACATATGCATACTAAATCTAGAGCACTTGATAACAGTTTTCAATCTTACTCACAAACACTGGCTAATCTACAATGTATGTACTGTACCTGTGTATTATGTATGTATTCTACCTATGTTCCAAATTTCAGCTGTACACCACAAATCTATTAATTACCTTTATTTTTTAAATTAATATTTTTTGTTTGTTCTCTCCACTGTAACTGTTTATGTGCCGCATACCACTGTAAAAACATGTCAATTGTAATTTGTGTGTATACTGATCATGTCTAAATAACTAAATGTGTCTGTAATTTTTCTTTGTGGAGCTTTTCTCCCCGGGCCTCTGCTGAAAAAGGGCCTTTTCGGCTCAGTCAGACACACCCCGGTTAACAAATGTAAAATAAAATAAATAATAAATAAATTTGTGGGCTGCTAAAAGTAAGATCCACCTAAATTATTTCTGTTCTGTTTTGTTAACTATATCTCCTTTTCTCATCCCTGCCTCAAAAGTATCTGTGAAGACTAGTAGAGAAGGGGTGAAGGCTGCCAGCCTAGTCAAACAGAATTTGATGCATAATTCTGGCATTTATAAATATAAATGTAAAATACAGGCTTGTGTCTTAAATGTAAAGAAATGCTGTTTCAACAATGTGGCAACATTGCCATCTGCTGTAAGGAAAACTAAGTCAAGCATTTCTTATTGGTCCTTTGAAATTAAAATTACCTTATGTCTATTCCTTTGAAGTTAGAATTTGGAGTCGATGAGTCTGGAGTAAGCATCCTGCCTATTGTTTTAAGGCTAAAGTTAATGACCAGAATTTACATGTGGAATGTCCTTTATTGCTCAAAGTGTAAAAGAATGCAAATACAGTTAATGTGTAGCCTGGGAACTCCAGGAAGGGTGTAAACAAATGATGTAATGTTTTAGCAGAACTACAGTTTCAATTTAAACAGTGAGAACCAGAGATTATTAAGCATTTTTGTCTTGATATTCAACTCAGCACTGCCTTGCTCTATGTAAGTAAGTTACTTTAGAAGTATGTTTTCTTGTAGAAATAACTAGGACTATAAAGATTAAACTAAGTGTTTTTCTGTTATGTCAGAACTGTACTAAGGAATTATTTTAGGTTTTTGTGTGATCTCTGATCTCTTGAATATTACTGTGGTGTAGTAGTATTGACTTGTGTTTTTAGTATTTATTATTAAATAATTTTAAACTCTTTTCAACTGTGGCTGGTTTGTATAGAGACAAGTTAAGCTCTAGAGTACATTGCATATTTAAAGAGTTTATTGTACAAGGCCACTCTAATAAGCCTTAGACTGTTTAGTCACACTTACCAATTGAACAATAATATTGCACAGTAATAATTGAACACCCTTTTAAGGGCCTTTGGGTAGCTGATAATTATTAGCTGATGCTGGCAGTAATTACTACCATATAGTCTGGATAAAGAGGCACAGCTGGAGAATCTGTGTCAGCCTTTCCTAGGAGTGTTTGTGAAGTTGTATAAATACCTATCTCAAAATGTGTCAACTACTTGGGCAGGGACACAAAGCACTGGTTGGACAGAGAGGGTACTGGAGGTTAGCTTGCCAGCTAGGCTGAGATCTGGACCTTATAGCTGTGCCAGTGGGGAGTCTTACTGGGGACCTGGAGAGCAAGGGAGCAACCAGTCCCAGACTGACTGTGATCTCTGTGTGCACTTAAGGGAAATTGTAATTTACTGTGTGCATTTGTTATCCTTTCCTCTTCTATGAGATGCCCTCTCTGGTGTCAGTGATGAGGATTAAGGCTCCTTGATTGCTGGGCCAGAGCACAGGCATCACATGTGGTGGCAGTGGTGGGATCCACTTCACATTGTAGTTTGCAGTGGTGGGATCCACTTCACATTTGTGGTGGTGGTGGATATCCACATCACATATTAATTAGTCGGCAAATACTAATTGGCTTGTAGTGGTGTGGGTAGAGTGAATCCTGTAGCTTATGTACAGTGATCTCTGAAGGTGTTTTGTACTCTAAAACAGCCACGCAGTGAATACTCAGAGTTCAGATCACAATTATTTTAATCCTTTTGTTACCTTAGTTAGTCAGGGTGAGCAGGCAGCATGTCGGCAGAGGAGTATGGAAAGCTGACAAGGAGCCAGATGGTGGAGATGTGCCAGGCTAGGAGACTAGTGCATGGAAACCTGACTAAGGCAGAACTGATTGCAGCCTTGGTTACAGCTGCATCAGAAAACAGCATCCAGGAGGACAGACTGGCAGTGGAGATACAATATCAGATACAATATCCTCAGAGAATGGACAGCTCAACATTTCTGCAGTAACTTAAAAATCCAGCTGAAGCTAAAGAGGCAAGTTGGAGGCCAGGTTTTTGGAGATAGAAGCTGAAGAAAAGGACTGTCAGAGGAGGCATGAGAGGGAAATGCTGACTTTTGGCCAGAGTCATGGAGGTAATGGGGAAGGGAGTAACTGGAGCCCAAAAGCACAACATGTCAGTAAATTTCTTCCACAATTTAAAGAGAGGGATAATTTTGATAGTTTCATTCATATGTTTGAGAGGTTATGCAAACAGTATAGTGTTGACCAAAGGCCCTGGGTATGGTTCCTGACCCCCTTATTCCATGGGAAAGCTGTAACTTTTTTTATCAAAATGCCTGACTCTGTTTTGATTATACTGCTGTAAAAAGTCTTTTAGAATGTTTTAAGCTAACACCTGAAATGTATAGAAAAAGGTTTCATGAGCATAGACGCCAGGCATTTGAAAGTGTATGTGAATATGTTGCTGAACTGAGCACTTATTTTCATAGCTGAGTTAGTGGATATCAGGTCACCACTTTTGAAGGGCTGGCAGACATTTTGTTGAGGGAACAAGCCCTTAGCACTTTGCCTGAGGACATGAGGATCTGGTTAGCTGATAGACAGTGTGCTACTTCAGATGAGTTGGGGAAGAAGGGAGACCTGCACCTGGCCAGCAGGGCAGCCCTGCACAGGAAGGGGACCCCCAGTACTGCACATGGGTCTAAAAGAACCCATGGTGGGCAGCACAGACTGCCACAACAGAATCTGCCAGTAGCAGGGGAAGCCACTAGTCCAGGTACATGTCCATGAGCTAGGGTTAAATGTTTTGAATGCAACCAGTGGGGCCATGTGGCATACAAATGTCCATGGAGGCAAGGTGGGGAACCAAATATGAGGGAGACAGTAAGTGGGAAAGACAAAATGCCAATAGAAGGTTGTCTTGAGACAACGGGGGTACTAAACTACCATCCTGCAGATGTCCTGAGAGGGAAGGATTTGGATGAGGCAGTACCATGTACTTATACAGTTACATGCAGTGAGGCTAGGAGACAAGCATGTGGGTCTGGTAGCCTGAGTGAGACACATACAGACTGCATACTTGCACCCAGGACTGGTGAAGTGGTTACTTCAGGGAGTGAGCTACACTGTAGTAGTGAGACTGAAGGTGAGCCACAGATGCTTGTGGGTACTGATGTTCCCTTGGACAGGGTGACTGTGATTCAGGAGCCATTTCAGAGGGTGGCTATGGATATTGTGGGTCCTCTGAGTACCCCAAGTTCCACAGGGAAAAAGTATATCCTAGTGGTAGTGGATTATGCTACACGATACCCTGATATGGTGGCTTTGTCCTCCATTGAGACAGAGAAGGTAGCAAATGCTTTGTTAGAGATTTTCAGCAGGGTGGGTTTCCCAAAAGAGATACGGTCTGACTGAGGTGCCAATTTCATGTCAGACCTGCTGGCTTGTCTGTGAAAGCCCTGAGGGTGAAGCACATGAAGACCACCCGCTACCTTCCCCAGACTAATGGTCTTGTTGAGAGGTTAAACTCTACAATCAAGTTCATGCTATGGGCATTTGCAGATTAGTTTAAGAGGGAGTGGGACAAATATTTGCCCCATCTGTTGTTTGCTTACAGAGGGGTTCCCCAGGAATCCACAGGTTTTTTACCCTTTGAGTTGCTGTATGGGCATAGGGTGAGGGGACCTCGAGATTTAATTCAAGATGAGTGGGAAGGTGAGTGTGAGTCTCACAAGGAGTCTGTTGTGGCATATGTCCTAAATCTCAGGACAAGGCTTAGGGAACTCATGGGCTTGGCCCAGGAGAACCTGGCAGAATCCCAACAACAGAAAAAGGTGTGGTATGACAGGAATGCTCGAGCTAGAGAGTATGCTGTGGGGCAGCAGGTAATGGTTCTCATTCCTGTCAGATCCAACAAGCTGCAAGCAGCTTGGGAGGGACCCTACAAGGTGGTAAGAAAGGTAAGTGATGTTAACTACATGGTGGTAGTACTAGACAGATGGCAGGGGCACAAATTGTACCATGTTAACATGATGAAACCTTACCATGATAGGGAGGCCCTTGTGCTGAGCATTTGCAGTGGATTGCAGGAGGAATCTAAGGGAGATCTGGGGACTGATCTCAGTGAGACTCAGGCTGACACCTCAGTGAAAGGGGCAGCAATGTCCCAGCAGCTATCTCCTACCCAGGTTTGAGAAATACTAGCAGTGTTGCAGTAATTTGGGGACATGTTCACTAGAAAACCAGGGTGCATGCACCTGGTGCATCACCAGGTGGATACAGGACCCCAAAGGCCTATTAGGCAGGCCCCTTATAGGGTGCCTCAGAGTGTCAGACAGACTCTGAGGGAAGAGGTACAGGAGATGTTGGAACCAGGGGTGATTCAAAAGTCCAACAGTCCCTGGGCCTACCCAGTGGTGCTGGTGCCAAAGAAGGATGGCAGCACCAGGTTCTGTGTGGACTACAGGAAATTGAATATTCACACAGAGTCAGATGCTTACCCCATGCTTAGGATAGATGAGGCCCTAGAGCAGCTGGGTGGGGCTAAGTATCTTACAACCATTGATCTTACCAAGGGTTACTATCAGATGCCCTTGACTCCCAGTGCTAGAGTTAAGTCAGCCTTTGTGACTCCTTTTGGCTTGTATGAGTTCACAAATATGCCTTTTGGGATGAAGAATGCCCCAGCGACTTTCCAGAGGCTGTTGGATAGTATCCTAGCAGGAGCCGGAAGGTTTGCCCTTGCTTACATGGATGATATTGCCATCTACAGCCATTCCTGGCCAGAGTACCTTCAGCATGTCAGGGAGATGCTGGGCAGACTACAGAGGGCAGGGTTGACCATTAAGCCAAGCAAATGTCAGGTGGGTATGGCAGAGGTCTCCTACCTAGGACATAGAGTGGGGAGTGGTAAGATAAGGCTAGAACCTGCCAAAGTGGAATTCATTCAGGTATGGCCTGCACCTGTTACCAAAATGCAGGTTAGGGCATTTTTAGGGACAGCATGATACTACAGAAAGTTTGTCCCCAGTTATACTACCATAGCTGCTCCTCTCACAGACATGACAAGGAAGAACAGGCCAGATAAGGTAGTGTGGACCCCAGCATGTGAGCAGGCATTCCAAAAGCTTAAGGGAGCTTTGTGAGGAACCCCTGTGTTAGCCAGTCCAGATTACAGCAACACATTTATTGTGCAAGTGGATGCTTCGAACTATGGGGTGGGGGGTGTACTTAGCCAGATTTCTTCAGAGGGGGAAGAGCACCCAGTGGTTTATCTCAGTTGTAGGTTCCAACCCAGGGAGGAATGCTATGCAGCTGTAGAAAAGGAATGTCTAGCCATAGTGTGGGCACTACAGAAAGTTCAGCCTTATCTGTATGGAAAAAAATTCACTGTAATGACAGATCACAACCCTCTAACATGGTTAAACAGCCAGTCAGCAAAATGTCAAGTTGCTAAGATGGAGCCTGAGGTTGCAAGCATATGATATGTCAGTGCAGCACCGCAGTAGCATTAGCAATGCCATGCAGATGGGCTCTCAAGACACGGAATGGGGTGATGTACACTCAGATAGACCTAACCCTCTGAAGCGACGTTTATCAAGGGTCACTTGAAAACCTAGCTTGAGTTCTCCGGGAGGGGGGAGGGGGTGTGAAGATTGGTAGAGAAGGGGCGAAGGCTGCCAGCCTAGTCAAATAGAATTTGATACATAATTCTGGCATTTGTAAATATAAATGTATAATACAGGCTTGTGTTTTAAATGTAAAGAAATGCTGTTTCAACAATGTGGCAACATTGCCATCTGCTGTAAGGAAAACTAAGTCAAGCATTTCTTATTGGTCCTTTGAAATTAAAATTACCTTTTGTCTATTCATTTGAAGTTAGAATTTGGAGGTGATGAGTCTGGAGTAAGCATCCTACCTATTGTTTTAAAGCTAAAGTTAATGACCAGAATTTACATGTTGAATATCCTTTATTGCTCTTAGTGTAAAAGAATGTAAATACAGTTAATGTATAGCCTGGGAACTCCAGGAAGGGGGTAAACAAGTGATGTAATGTTTTAACAGATCTGCAGTTTCAATTTAAACAGTGAGAACCAAAGATTATTAAGCATTTTGGTCTTGATAATCAACTGAGCACTGCCTTGCTCTATGTAAGTAAGTTACTTTTGAAGTATGTTTTCTTGTAGAAATAGCTAGGACTATAAAGATTAGACTAAGTGTTTTTCTGTTATGTCAGAAATGTACTACAGAATTATTTTAAGTTTCTGTGTGATCTCTAAACTCTTGAATACTACTGTGGTGTAGTAGTATTGTCTTGTGTTTTTAGTATTTATTATTAAATATTTTTAAACTCTTTTAAACTGTGGCTAGTTTGTATAGAGTCAAGTTAAGCTCTAGAGTACATTGCATATTTATAGAGTTTATTGTACAAGGCCACTCTAATAAGCCTTAGACTGCTTAGCCACACTTACCAATTGGACAATAATATTGCACAGTAATAATTGGACACCCTTTTAAGGGCCTTTGGGTAGCTGATAATTATTAGCTGGCGGTGGCAGTATTTACTACCATATGGTCTGGGTAAAGGGGCACAGCTGGTGAATCTGTGTCAGCCTTTCCCAGGAGTGTCTGTGAAGTTGTATAAATATTTATCTCAAAGTGTGTGTATGTGTCAGTTACTTGGGCAGGGACATGAAGCACTGGTTGGACAGAGAGGTTACTGGAAGTTAGCTTGCCAGCTAGGCTGAGATCTGGACCCTATAGCTGTGCCAGTGGGGAGTCTTATTGGGGACCTGGAGAGCAAGGGAGCAACCAGCCCCAGACTGACTGCGATCTCTGTGTGCACTTAAGGGAAATTGTACTTTACTGTGTGTATTTGTTATCCTTTCCTCTTATATGAGACACTCTCTCTGGTGTTAGTGGTGAGGATTGAGGCTCCTTGATTGCTGGGCCAGGGCACGGATGTCATAGTATCAATCACTAAAAAATTAAAATGATGGTTATCACGATTACAGAGCATGTGTTTAGCTATAGCACTATGTTCAGACTGTTTTCTAAAACAATAATAGTGATCACGTATGTATTCTCTGAGACCTCTGTTGGTTTTACCAACATAGAATGTCTGACAACTCACACACTGGGCTAAATAAATGATGTTCCGACTCTCACAGTTCACTGTCACATAAAAGGTGTATAGCTTCTGTATCACAGGATGAAAGAAACTGTTGTTACTATCTATATATTTACAAAAGGCACAATTTTTTAAACTTGCTAGTCCCTTGTTGTACAACTTTCTTGGGGCTCCGCTTATCAGAATAATAGCATTTGCTTGAGTGACTTCTTGTTCTTATAAATAAATCTTGGTCTATTCCCTGCGATTCCTTTAATACGATCATTAGTTTCTAAAATGTGCCAATTCTTACCAATTATATTTCTGATCATATTGCTATCAGTTGTATGTGTCAGACTAAACCTCAGACTGATGTCCCCATCCCTCCTGTTATCAGTAATACTTTTATGGATGTTACGGGAGGAAAAATAAACCTTTACTTTATTCAAACGCATGCTGATAGCCTTATGACAGGCTTCATCTATTTATTTATTTTATTATTTACATTTGTTGACCGGGAGTGTCCGACTGGACATAGATCCATTTTCAGCAGAGGCCCGGGGAGAAAAGCTCCACAGTTAAAATAAACAGACAGTAGTTACATTGGATTACATAGCGATTTACAATTTAACATAGCAATTAATTACAAACATATTTACAGATGAAAAACATAGTACATCAGTAGACAACTAGAATCATTATCTGCTGTATAATAAGTACTAGGCTTATGAGCATCTGAGTTTGCTATAATCAAGGTAGTTAGTGAGGTGGAAAGAAAGGTAGTGGTTGGATGGGGTGGGTGATATTAGAGTGGGAATTGCAAGGGCATAGCCAGCATGTTTTTAGGTGCACTTTTAGTAAAGTTTTGAAGTGGGTGCATGATAGTACAGAGGAAATTGTGGGTGGGAGGGAGTTCCATAATTTGGCTATGGTGCAAGAGAATGGTGCTTCACCAGCAGAGTTATTGGCTTTAGTGATCTGCAAGTGATTTTTGTTGCTGGATCTTAGTAGTCTGGTGGTGCGATAGGGTTGGAGTAGATTCTGGAGGGATGGGACATTTAGTGGATGGTTTACTAGTTTGTGGGCAAGTGATACCATACCATTGAAGGAGGTGAGGGAGTTCAAGCCAGCCCAGTTCAGCAAGTGAGAGACAGTGGTGACTACGGTAGGATGCCCCTGTGGCGAATATGGTGATTTTGTTGTAGCAGGTCTCTGTTGTAGCAGGTCTCTAGCTTGTTTAGATTGCATTGCCTTAGGTTGGTATATACTGGAGAGGCATAAAGTAGGGTGGAGATAAGGTGGGAATTTGCTATTGAAATTTTTGCTGCTTTGGTGAGAAGTTGCTTATTTCTGTATAGTTTTCTGTGGACTTTTTTATGGTCATGGATATGTGAATGTCAAATTTTAGTTTATTGTCTATTTCCACTCCTAGCAATTTGGTGCATTCAGTTGGTTATATAGTGGTGTTGTCTTTTGCTGTGATGTTAAAGTGAGAGTTGTTTTGAATATGTTTGGTGGGTTGGAAGATGAGTAGTTTAGTTTTGTTTGGGTTGAGTATTAATTGGGCATCGGATAACCAAGTTTCAACAGAGGAAAAGGCTCCTGTGTGACTTTTTGCAGTTTGGGTAGGGACTGGGCTGAACAGATAATGGTTGAGTCATCTACGTATTGTATGAGTGTGCCATGTTTGGTGGCAGAGGCTAGATTATTGGTGAAAACAGAGAAGAGTAGGGGTCCAAAGATGGATCCTTGGGGAACCCCTATGGAGACAGGTAGTTGAGGAGATATGTCATTCTGCCATACAACGGATTGTTGGTGGTCAGACAGGTAACTCTGAAACCAGTTGGTGACTGATTGAGAGAAGGATAGGTTATTGAGGACAGAGATGAGTTGTTTGTGTGGGACCATGTCAAATGCTTTAAATAGGTCTAGGAAAGTAGCAGAGGAGAGATAGCCATTGTTTTTATGCTGAAGGATAGATCTATCTCATGAAATTTGTAACTTCTAACAATAAACTCTTCTTTAAGAGTATCCAAGATCAGGTCTGAATAGTACTGTGAGCTTAAAACCCATATTGAAAGATAGGCATAATAACATTTAAAATAATGTAGCAAATAATTGTTTTTATGTTTTATGCAGTTATGCCTTGTATTTTGTATGAGAAGCACATTTTACTTATAAATAAGATGCATTTTAGCTAAGCATATATATTTTTTATGTGGCTACTTTAATAGCTTTAATAAGCTCAGGACATGTGATAATTAATTGGCTGCATTTAGGTATTTAAACTCAGAAAGACTGTGTGTTTTTAGATACTGATGAAGAGTTTTACTCAAAAGCTCTGTCGTGTAATAAAGACAACTGTGGTGCACTTTCAGCTATTTTTGCTTTTTAGCTCATAACAAAATCTGACTCTCTAGCATGTAATCTAGAGTTTCGTAGAGCCTAATTATTAACAACATTTTTAAAAATACTTGGGGGATGCATACTGTTATGATAAACGTGACTATTCCAATAGCATTCCTTTCTATATAATTTGTTATAAAATTTCTTTGCTCCATTGTCCATGATTACTCTAATATCAAGAAAATCTACTTCTTGTGTTGAATAAGTTGCTGTGAAATGTAAGAAGTCACTATTATTATTCAAAAATATCATAAACTCTTGTAATATTTCTATGGTCCCTCTCCATAGAATAAACAGGTCTATGAAATGTCTGTAAAATAAAATCTTTTCCACAAACATATTGTCTGTCAACAGTTGGGACTTCTCCCATTTAGCCATGACTAAGCTGGCGTCAGACATCTGTAAAAAGTATTTGTCATCAAAAGTGAAAATGTTAAACTCTAGCACTAATTCCAAAAGGAAACAAATCAAATCTATATTATTCCCTTCCATAGCCTTAATATCAATTAAAAATTAATTTAAAATTCCAATCCTTTGTCATTCAGGATGCAGGTAAAGAGTGAGGTGACATCTAAAGTAACCAAGTATTCATTACCCTGCAAATCGTTTTCAGACATGAAATAATAAAAATCTTTCAAAAAATGTTCACAGTCCCTAAGTATGATTTCATAATCATTGAATATAGGTCTAAGTGATTTTTCTATAAAAATGGATACAGGTTAGGTAATCCATCCCTCACCTGAGACGATCGGCCTCAATGGGGGGGGGGTGATTTTTATGTTTCTTGGGCAGCCCATTTATACCCGGGATAGTGGGGAATTCAACAACAAAGTATTGATATAAATCTTGAGTAATGCAGTTCTCTAAAAAAACTATTAGTAATGTAAGCATTATATCTATCAATCATTGTGTCCACCTCAGATACATTAATAGTCCTGTATGTATTAACATCATTTAACATATTAAGCATAGAATCAAAATAAAACGTTCTGTCCATCACCACAATTGAGTGCCCTTTATCAGCTGGTTTAATAATGATTTCAATATCATTCCGCAAAGAGTTTAAAGCCTGTGACTCTGCAAATGTCATATTATGAAAGTTTTTGCCTTTATTCCCATGGAAAAAAAGCATCATGTAAGTCATCTTCACATGTTTTCATAAAAATATCCAACACTGCTGGTAATCCTGGTGTAAACTCGCTTGGTCGCTTAAACAGTTTCAAGCTGTGGCCTGAATCATTAGTAACACCATAGAGCATTTTCAAGGCAACATTCTGGACAAACATTCTGAGTTCAATGAGCGTATCTGGCAAGTCTGCTCAACTTGCCAGAATAAATGTAAGACCTTTATTAAGTACTATGAGCTCATCTTTAGTTAGTGCTCTGCTGAATATATTGTTATTTGCCACATTTTCTTTATTGTTTGGGTTTGCTCTTCCCTAAACGATTGTTTCCTTTTCAAATTCCACCCCTGTGGGCCTATTTCTAGGTTCCCCTTCTGACGTGTGTTGAATGGGAGGGGCAGCGAAGGAAAAGGACGATCCTGATTGGTGATAAGAGACTCATTGCTGGTAATCACAGGTTTCTTAACAGATGTTGTAGCTTTCCTTCTCACAACTGGCTCAGATCCTGTTATATTCAGATTATCTGTATTCCTAATGTTGGAATCAGCTACAATATTCAAAGCTGATGGTGTAGATAAATCAGCGCTTAAAGAAACTGCAGTGGTCACCACTTGCAGTTGTCCCATGCACATGTTCAGTGTTACCGAAGTCTTTTCCAACTGGGCTGGATTATTAGATTTCACTTCCTTTGGCCAGGCAAAGACATTTCCTTTTTCAAAATCAGCTAAATCCCTTTTCAACTTTATTTTATTTGTAGTAACTTACATTCATAATTATGAATCTGGTTAATAAGTTCAGATAAATGAACATCAATCATGGCATCAGTTGATTCCCTATAGAGCTCGTCCTGTGTATGCTGCATCTTATCACACAGGTCTTTCTCTATAGGTAAAAAGAATTCAGTAATAAGTTGCATATAAAGAACACTAGTATCAATATTCACCTGTTGCCATTTTGCTAACAGTTCTAGATATGTCGAACCATATGAAGGCATACTCATAATACGCAAGCCTCTCGGAATAACCTTCAGCTTGCAGCAGGCTTCCATACGTAGCCTTTGATATTGTAGTCTTTTCAGACAATATAAGTCATTCTCCATCTCTCTAATTCATTGACAGTCATTCAATTGAGTATGCTCAGCATCCTTATCATGCTCAATGTTACAGTCAAAATCTCCTGTTAATAAGGAGTTGGAATCCACACTAACTGTGAGAAATGCTGAAAGCTTTTTTGTCTATCAGCAGTAGCTTTGAAACTTTCAGATATAACATTATTCAAAGTACCTCCAACCATGGCCAATGTGAGCAATTACAAAACAGCAGTCCCAAGGATAAAGCAACCAGCTGGTTAATATTTGGACATACTGCTGAATGGATATTTGAGGAAACATTTCATTTTGGTGCTTCTTCATACTTCAACTGCTGAATGGTTCATTGGGCAAATGTTTCATTTTCAAGCTTGTGAAAACTTGGACAGACTGCTCAAGGGGTGGTTAGGAGAAATGTTTCACGTTACTGAATGGGTGGTTGGGGGAAATGTTTAATTTTGGTGCTTGTGTATACATGGACAAATTGCTTAAGGGATCTTTGAGGGAAAGTTTCATTTTAGTGTCATTTGGTGCTTGTGTATACATGGACAACATACTGAAGGGATCTTTCAGGGAAATGTTACATGTCATTTGAATGCCTGTGCAAACTTTGATAAATTGTTGAAGGGGTTGTTGGGGGAAATGTGTCATTTGAATGCTTTTGCATAGATGGACAGTCTGCTGAAGGGATCATTGGGGAAATGTTTCATTTTCCTGCTTGTGCATACTTGGACAGCCTGCTAAAGGTATCTTTGAGGGAAAACAGCTAATTTTAGTGCTTGTGCACACATGGACAGATTGCTGAAGGGACATTTTGGTGTCACTTGGTGTTTGTGCATACATGGAAAAACTACTGAAGGGGTTGTTAGTGGAAAAGTTTTATTTTCATGCTTTTGAATTCTTGCACAGTCTGCTGAAGGGGAATTTGGAGAAATGTTTCATTTTGGTGCTCATGCATACTTGGACAGAATGCTGAAGTGGTTGTTGGGGAAATGTTTCACTTTCATGCTTGTTCATAGGTTCATAGGTTCATAGGTTCATAGGTGTGTACTAGGTTAATGGCCCTAGAGCCTTTATAAGCCTAGCCCATAGGATTACTCTGGCATTGTGCCATCCAACATTAGTTCCCAGTGCCTTTGTCGATTAGAGCCACTGGAGTGATCCCCAGGGTGAATTTTCTATTTCCCATCCACTCATCAAGATTTCTCTTGAAGAGTGCCAGTGAGGTGCTCTGTTTGACATGTACAGGAAGTCTATTCCATAGCATGGACAGTCTCTGGGTTATGAACCTGTCCCTCCAGCATGTTCTGTTGATTATGGCAATGAAGTTGAGGTCTCTGGAGTGTGTGGTGCGGTGAGATTGGGATTTCTTTAGCTGTAGCATTTCTAACAGAAATGGGTCAGACATGGCTTTGTAAGTCATGCAGAGATCACCTCTAAGTAGGCGATATGAGACAGAGAATAGTTGGAGTTTTTTGAGTCTGTCCATACAGGACAACTGTTTAAGACCTAGGATCATTTTTGTGAGGTACTTTTGCAGCCTCTCCAGTTGTTGCAGGTGTCTAGTGAGGTACATGCAAAATAGGGCATTGTACTCGACTGGCCTAATGAGGGAAGAATAGAGGGAGAAAATGACCTCTTACTTCCTGGATGCAAAACCCTTAGTAATGAGATGCCACATAGAGGGACTTTCTGACCACAGTGACAATGTGGTGGTCAAAAGAGAGGTTGCTGTCAACCGGTGTTCCTAGATCTCTTATAATGCCTTTTATGTTCAGTAGACTACCATTGATGTGGTAATTCATGGGAACTGAGTTTTTCCCAAACGGGATTATGACACATTTTTTGGCATTGAGCTTAAGGCCATGGTTCTGACACCATTCATTGGTCTCAGTGATGCCTTTTTGCAAGATGTCAACATCGCTTGGGAAGTTAATAATAACTCCCAACTTGCAATCGTCTGTGAACTTTGTCAGCCAGAGTCCCTTCATGTTGACCTGGACTTCAGAGAAGTAGATACCAAACAGGAGAGGACCCAGGACTGATCCCTGTGGGACTCCACTTGTGACTGGTTGGCAGTCTGACTTGGAGTCAGCTACTTTCACACTGGGGGTTCTATCTGTGAGCCAGTTTGCAAACCACCTAGTGATATAAGGGTTGATGCCTAGCTTAGTGAGTTTTTCTATGATTCCTGAGTGGAGAATGGTATCAGAGGCCTTGGCCAGATAAGGGTAGGTTATATGAATCACCTTGCCCTCATTCACAGCTCTAGTGACTGGCTCAAAGAAGTTGACCAGGTTGAGCAGGCATGATCTACCCTTCACAAAACTAAACTGTGTAGGATCCAGAGTTTGGAATGTTTCTATATCCTTGTTTGTTAAGTCCATGATGATGCGTTCCATAGCTTTGCATATCAGACACATCAGGCAAATGGGGGATAGTTCCCAGCGTCTGTAGTTGCTCCTCCTATGTGGAGAGGGACTACAGGGATTGTGCTTACTTGGACAGTCTGACAGTCAGAAGGGATCATTGATGGGAACGTTTCATTTTGGTATTTGAACACACATGGACAGACTGTTGAAGCATTCTTTTGGTGTCACTTGGTGTTTGTGCACACATAGACAAACTGCTGAAGGGATCATTAGGGGAAATGCTTTATTTTGGTGCTTCAACAAAATTGGACAAACTGATGAAGGGATTGTTTGGAAATGTTTCAATTTCATTTTTGTACAAACTTCAACAGACTGCTGAAGGGGTTGTTGGGAGAAATGTTTCATTTTGGTGCTTATGAATACTTGGACAGATTGCTGAAGGGGGTGTTGCGGGAAATGCTTTATTTTGGTGTCCGTGCATATTTGGACATGCTGCAGAAGGGATCTTTGGGGAAACATTTAATTTTGGTGCTTGTTCATACTTAGACTGCTGAAGGAGTCATTGGGGGAAATATTTCATTTTCATGCTTGTGCATACTTGGACAGACTGCTGAAGGTGTTGGGAGAAATGTTTCACTTTGGTGCTTGTGTAAAATTGGATAGAGTGACAAAGAGATTGCTGGGTAAATGTTTCATTTTGCTATTTTTGCATACTTAAACAGACTGCTGAATGGGCCATTGATGGGAACATTTCATTTTGGTGTTTGTGCCACATGGGCGGACTGCTGAAGGCATCTTTTGGTGTCACTTGGTGTTTGTGCATACATGGAGAAACTACTGAAGGGGTCTTTGGGGAAATGTTTCCTTTTGGTGCTTGTGCATACATGGATAACTTACAGAGATATCTGGATGACATTTTCATTTCAGTGTCATTTGGTGCTTGTGTATACAAGGGCAAAGTACTGAAGGGATCTTTCAGTGAAATGTTTCATGCCATTAGAATACCTGTGCAAACTTTGATAAACTGCTGAAAGGGTTCTTGGGGTAAATGTGTGATTTGAAATCATTTTGCATAAATAGACAGTCCACCGAAGGGGTTGTTGAGGGAAATGTTTCATTTTGGTGCTTATGCATACATGGACAAATTGCTGAAGTGATCTTTGGGGAAAAGTTTCTTTTAGTATAATTTGGTGTTTGTGTATACATGGACTAAGTACTGAAAGTTTCAAATGCTTCATGGCATTTGCATGCCTGTGCAAATTTCGATAAACTGCTGAAGAGGTTGTTAGGGGAAATGCATCATTTGTATGCTCTTGCATACATGGACAGTCTGCTGAAGGGGTCATTGAGGGAAACATTCATTTGGCTGCTTGTGCACACATGGACACACTGCTGAAGGGATCTTTTGGTGTTACTGGCTGCTTGTGCATACACAGACAAACTACTGAACAGGCTGTTAGGGGAAATGTTTCATTTTCATGCTTGTGCACACCTAGACAGTCTGACAAAGTGGTCTTTTATTATATCTTGGTGTTTGTACATACATGGACAAACTATTGAAGGGGCCATTGAGGTAAACATTTCATTTTGCTGCTTGTGCAAACTTCAGCAGACTGTGGGTTGTTGGGATGGCAATGTTTCCTTTTGGTGCTTGTGCATACTTGCACAGATTGCTGAGGGCATCATTGAGAGAAATTATTCATTTTGGTGTTTAAGAATACTTGGAAAGGCTGCTGAAGGGATCTTTGGGGAAACATTTCATTTTGGTGCTTGTTCACACTTAGACTGCTGCAGGGGTCATTGATGGAAATGCTTCATTTTCATGCTTGTGCAAACTTGAACAGACTGTTGAAGGGGTTGTTGGGGAAATGTTTCATTTTGGTGCTTTTGCAAAATTGGACAGAGCAATGAAGGGGTTGTTTGAGAAATGTTTCATTTTGTTTTTCTGCAAACCTTAACAGACTGCTGAATGGGGTTGTTTGGAGACACATTTTAACTTGGAGCTTTCCTGTACTTGGACAGAATGCTGAAGGAGTTGTTGAGGGAAAATGTTTCATTTTGGTGCTTGTGCATACCTAGACTGCTGAAGGGGTTGGGGGAAAGGTTTCAGTTTTATACTTGTGCAAAACTGGACATTGTGATGAAGGGGTTGTTGGGGAAATGTTTCATTTTGGTGTTTGTGCAAACTTTGACAGGCTACTGAAGGGGTTGTTGGGGAAATGTTTCATTTTGGTGTTTGTGCAAACTTTGACAGACTGCTGAAGGGGTTGTTAGGGGAAATGTTTTATTTTTGTGTTTCTCCATACTTAGATTGTTGAAAGGGTCATTGGGGAAATGTTTCATTTTTGTACTTAAGCATACTAGGACAGACTCCTGAAGGGGTCATTGGGGGAAATGTTTCATTTTGATGTTTGTACATACTTGGACTGCTGAAGGGGTAATTGTGGAAATGTTTCATTTCCAGGTTTGTGCACAATTCAATAGTCTGCTGAAGGGATCATTGAGGGAAATGTTTCATTTCCATGCTTGTGACAACCAAAAAACAAGCAATCTCTGTGGTATCCCTAAAGTTTCAAACAACCCACTAAACAAGTATAGTGGGTCCAAAAACAAAACAGTGTAAGAGACTTATCTGTGTGGAAGATTTTCAATCCATCTGTATATAGCTAATCACTGTATATTAATCAGATCAGATAATGGTAGCTGAAGTAGCGAACTTAAACTCATCCTAAGTCAAAAAAAAATAATAAAAAATATATAATTTGAAATATTATACAGAATTGCTAAGTATTCAAAAGTAATCCAAGCAGGTAGACAGTATGTTTCCAGTCAAAAATCCTTTATTAGGTATACAGGCAGGTGACCAAGTAAAACAAAAATAAAATAATAGTTTCCTTGCAAGCTTTCTAACTACATGTATACATTTTGTCAGGCAAGGGAGTAGTTTATTGTGCTGTAAAACACAATTTATTGGTATACATGTTAAAATCACATCCCTTCCCCCATCAGTGTGACATTTGAGCTGGCCCTGCCGTACATAGTAGCTGTCATAATAATAACTTACGTACTTTAAATAACATTAATAATGATGTGGTACCTCTTATTTAACCAGATTATTAAGTCTGATTATATCCAAGACAGTATACTACATGACTGGAAATATATAAAAATATAAACCTCAAACCATGCGGCAATCTAAAAATATATATAAATATATACATATACATTTTGCATGCAAAAAAATAAATTGTACAAATCATATTCTATTTCCATAACATATTGTTAACAAAGATCGCTTTCATCCTTCTAGACTTCTCCAGGTCTGCGCACAAGAACCCTAAACACTATCTACAAAAATATTATCGTATGATTATTGGATATTGTTATTACACAACATTTCAAATAAAGTGGAAAAAAGAATAAAAAAAAGAAAAAATGTATGATGATAGAAACAAAATGAACATTTCAATTAAAAATGATTTAACATGGTATTTAAAACCAACTGGAAGAATAAAAAAAACTTCCCAGTAGGAGAATGTTAAGAAATTCTACAGAGAATAACAAATCCAAAAATAGCTGCATCCTGACATACACTTTGGATTATCACAGTATCAAAAATGTTATTAAAGAAAACTGGACCATTGTCACAAGAAACCCTTTTCTGATTAACATCTTAGATAAAGCCCCATCCTTTGTTTACAGAAAGGCCAGGAACATTAGAAGTTTTGTTGAATTTTAAACCTAGATGCTATGAGAGAAACACAAAAAGATGTGAGGATCTATGTCATATGAGCGAATTGCTCAAACTGCAAATACTCATAATATCGAACGTACCAGACCTCGAACTTCCTATTGTGGGGGGCTGCATCCCCCACACCCCCCGCTAAATATATATTCCAACCCTGAGATCAAACTACAGTGAGGAAAGGGCAAATATCCCATTCTTCACTGTACTGCGATCTCAGAAAAAGCACTTCAAAGTCCAGTACATTCGATGTTATGAATGTTCGCAGTTTGTGTGATTCGCTCATATAATATAGACCCAAGATGTGAAGCTAATTGTACATTTTATATATTTATACAGCAAGGTGATAGTTTTTATTGCCCTTATTTAAAGAAAATCATTAAGACCTGTGCAGGGTGACCATAACACTACAAAAGTAATTTACAGGGCACAGTGCAATGAATGTGATGCACTTTATGTGGGCAAGATTGTAAATAAACTTAAGTGTAGGATTTCATGTCATCTGGCAGAAATTCGGTCTGGATGTAAAAATAATGCACTAGCCAAACACCTTGCTCATAAAAGATACACAGGTTTTAAGTTCCATATACTGGATCGTGTAGACATGGGTGATCTTGAAGAAGACATTCTGAATATGCTGGAGAAATGTGAATTCATGTGGCAATTAAAGCTGAACTCTTTTAGGAAGCCTGGACTGAACTATTTACAAGTGTACTGACTTAGAAAATTGCCACATTGTTTACATTTTATTTTTCCACTTTATTAATAACAAAACTAGCTAATTATACAATAATATTTTGTAGATAGTTTTAGGGTTCTTGTACACATCTAAAGAAGTCTAGAAGGATGAAAGTGATCTTTGCTAGCAATAGGTTATAGAAATAGAATATTATTTGTACAATGGATTTTTTTGCATGCAAAATGTGTATGTATATATTTGTATATATTTTTATTTAGCCAAATGGTGTGAGATTTATATTTTTATATATTTCCAGCCATGTAGTATACTGTCTTAGATAAAAATCACAGACTTAATAATCTGGTTAAATAAGTGGTACCACATCATTATTAATTTTATTTAAAGTACATAAGGGTTATTTTATTAAGACAGCTACTAAGTAGGGTAGGACCAGCTCAAATGTCACACATGTTTTACAGCACAATAAACCACTCCCTTACCTGATAAAAAGTCTCTCTCTCTCTCTATATATATATACATATATATATATATATATATATATATATATATATATATATATATATATCTATAGTTAGAAAGCTTGTGAGAGAACTATCATTCTGTTATTTTTGTTTTACTTGGATTGCTTTCCTACTTAATAAAGGAGACTGATAAATATACAGTGATTAATTTTTTGTCTGGCACTTTGGTTTTGAGACCAAGATTTTTCTTCCACAAGGGATCCCCGATTTGGTGTGGAATTCCAGCATTTTAAAATAGGGATAATAACAAACTGCTAAAAGATTTACTAACTGTACCTATCTGGAATTATACAGAAGCAGATCAGATACAGACAGATATAGAAAATGGACAGGGAAAAATGGGCCCAGAAAATATGATTTTCTAAACTAGAAAAGCAACTGAAACTCATGCATGTTCTCTATTGGGAAGACATTTATTCACAACAAACCATAGATAAGAAGAGACTACCCATGGGACTTAGACTGAACAAAAGACAAATGTAGAAAAGTATGGATGATTCAATTTCACTTTCACAATTTATACATTGAGCATTTAGTATGTAATTTCTGGTCTGAATGTAGCGTTGAGTGGTGAAACTGATTAGTATTTTTAATAGTTATGTTTAAATATACTGACAGCTTTGGTAAAGATTTCATTCTGAGTGCATTGTGAATTTTGGTATTTACTGCTTTTATTAGAACTACTAGTTACATTGTTAATTGGTTTTCTGTATTTAAATAAAGAAAAGTTCAGTTTCAAGACATTTTCCTCCTGTGGTGATTCCCTTTGGATCTGTCATTATTATTTGTTCTTCGTTTTTCCAAAAGGGATCTTTGTTTACCAGAAGCAGTTCTATTTATAGTTCTTCCTGCCTGTTTTTTGCTGTTGCTGGTTTTACTCATGGAGCAAGTCGAAATTGAATTGGATTTCCATCCAGAGACGAGGACAACTACACTGCCAGCCTGGGATTTACTCAAGCACTGTAAAGAGAATCCTTTATTGACTCTGGAACTAACTAATAGTCAAAACGCGTTACCAACATCATCTAATGGTGAGAATATTACTGAATTTAATAGACTCTGCAAAGAATTTCAGGATGACATATACCAACTTCAGAGATATGCATTTCATTTGTTCCTAGGGATAGTCATCCCGAAAATGGCAGGATTTAAATATACAACTTGGCTTTAGTTACATCAAGCTCCTGCTAGAATATTTTGCACCACTCGAATCTGAGCTATGAAACAAAATTGATTTACAGCAAAATAATATTTTTGAACATTTTAAGGCAGAATATTTCACCAAGAGACTGGAATATATTTGGTCGCAGGTGCATCTATTCAGTGAAAGACTTAAACAAATTAAGCATGTGCTCACATATTTCTAAGGATCTTAGTTTCTCTCATCCCGAAGGCTTTTTTACATTTACACCACAACATTACAGTGATTGTAATAGTGTTAATCTTGTTTATCTTGCAACCTGTAATAACTGCGACTCTTTTTATGTAGGTTTAATGAAGAGGAGACTAAGAGACAGGGTTTATAATCACCTTTATGACATTAAAAAAGGACATGAACATAATGCTCTAGCAAAACACATATTAGAGTATAGCACTCATACCTTTAGTTTTAGAGTCCTGGAGATGGTTGTTCAAAACCCTAGAGAAGGTGATAATATTAATCAGTTGGCAGTTATTGAGTTAAAATGGATTTTTGTTCTAAAGGCACACATCTATCCAGGTATTAATCAATTTGTCTCTATAAAACCGATTCTAAATAGCAGGAGAATATAAAAGATGTTTTAGTTTTTAGTATTTTTTATATGAGGCATTTTTTATACATATGTATTTGACTCTATATAGTAGTTAGATTCGATACAGTATTTATCTATAAAGCAAATATAACTAGTATATATTTATTATATTGTATTTAGATCTTATTTTTATTTATATAATATAATTAATATAAAGAAAATCATATTTATTGATGATTTATTTTATTTTTATGAATGTCATTTTAATATAATAGTTAAAATTGAAAAGCATATATATGGCCAAGTTAAAAAACCATTTAGGTTAATAGTTTAATTTATGGTTATCTAATATTTTAAACATGATATTTATTAGATGTATAGCCATTGTTCATTGTTGAATAATTAATTGGTATTTACATTTTAAATTTAAATGTGGTTTTTAACAGTTTCTCACAGCTTTTTAGATTATTATAGGAATAGTATTTGTTAGCAACATAATGTTTTTGTTATTTTGAGAGTGTGCCACATTCTGCTTTTTGCCGTTTTATCGACATTAAACAGTTCCTTTAAGGAATGTTAATAGGTCCATTTTTGACTCTGAGGTACCTAGATGAACCAGTTGAAAAATATGGAGGGGGTAGTTATGCTTCTATATCCTAGTTTCATCCATATTTGTAGCGTTAGATATATAACATCACATCTAGATTGAATAGTTTATATTTAATAAGGGTTGACTCGCAACATATAATGTATTTTTACATTAAGTGATGATTTTGTATAATAAACATGTATCTTTGTTTACATGCATTTTAATGTGCTGCATGGACAACATGTTATGTATAAGAACAGTTAGACACTCTGTTATTAATATCGCTAATTATTTGTTAGTTTGGAGTTAGTTTTTCAAAAAATATGGTTTGATTTTTGATAACAGTAGGTGTCATGTTATGAAATGGAATTCATCAGATAGCAGTTATGTTTTATACAAAATTATTTTTAGAGAGACACATATCTAAATACAAGAAAATCTACACGCATACGACTATATAAGCTAATTTAAGTGCTGAATTTTATTATTTAATGCATTTTAACATCAGTTGATAACTATGCTTATCAGTATAATAGTAGTAAAAAACTTTTTTGATATATACTCTTATATGCGGCATGTAATATTTTCACTATAATATATTACAAATAACCACATGAATTTATATGTTTAATATTATCTTTGATTTGTTTTTAAAAAAAAAGTTGATTACTAAGTATACGACCAGTTTATTTGTTCACTTTATACATTGAGCATTTAGTATGTAATTTCTGGTCTGAATGTAGCGTTGAGTGGTGAAACTGATTAGTATTGGTGATTTTTAATAGTTATGTTTAAATATACTGACAGCTTTGGTAAAGATTTCATTCTGAGTGCATTGTGAATTTTGGTATTTACTGCTTTTATTAGAACTACTAGTTACATTGTTAATTGGTTGGATTAATTATCTAGTTTTTCAATTCAATTGAATATTGTTGACCAAAAGATATGTATAAGCAAGGCTTTACTTTTAAATTACATCTAGCTACATCGCTCATTTTCTGTATTTAAATAAAGAAAAGTTCAGTTATATATATATATATATATATATATATATATATATATATATATATATATATATATATAGTTAGAAAGCTTGTGAGAGAACTATTATTCTGTTATTTTTGTTTTACTTGGATTGCTTTCCGTATACTTAATAAAGGATTTTTGACTGGAAACAGACTGTCTACCCTGCTTGGATTACTTTTGAATACTTAGTAATAATGTATAATATTTTCAAATTATATATATTTTATTATTTTTTTTTTAATTTAGGACAAGTTTAAGTTTGCTACTTCTACTACCATTATCTGGTCTGATAAATATACAGTGATTAATTGGATATACATGGATGAAAACTCTTCCATACAGAGAAGTTTCTTACACTGTTTTGTTTTTGGGCTTACTATACTTGTTTAGTGGGTTGTTTGAAACTTCTGGGATACCACAGAGATTACTTGTTTTTTGTCTGGCACTTTGGTTTTTGAGACCAAGATTTTTCTTCCGTCAAGGGATCCCTGATTTGGTGTGGAATTCCAGCATTTTAAAATAGGGATAATAACAAACTACTAAGAGATTTACTAACTGTACCTATCTGGAATTATACAGAAGCAGATCAGATACAGACAGATATAGAAAATGGACAGGGAAAAATGGGCCCAGAAAATATGAATTCAGAGACTTTTTCTAAACTAGAAAAGCAACTGAAACTCATGCATGTTCTCTATTGGGAAGACATTTATTCACAACAAACCATAGATAAGAAGAGACTACCCATGGGACTTAGACTGAACAAAAGACAAATGTAGAAAAGTATGGATGATTCACTTTCACTTTCACAATGAATGGGAAGATATTTAAGAGGATGCCAGCTACAAACTTATTCATCTGCTATTAAGAAACAACCTTAGTGTGCAGGATGCTACAAAGGCTGATATCACATTTTTAAAACAACATTGGAAAATGAGAATCACAATGACCTAGATGCTAAATTAGAGCTGCTTAAAGAAAGAGTGTAAGGATATGAAAAGTCCATTAAAGAAAGAAAGATAAATAAAATGAAATGAGATCAACTGGACAAAGATGATCCTGGGAGACTTACTAGGAGGTAGAGTAATAAGAATAATAACAACAACAAGAAAACCAACAACAGGCCAGCAGACATCAACAGGATTTTCCCAGGGGAGATCCTCACAAAAAAAAACAGACAGGGGCACAATACAGGACCACCAAGAACCTGCCCGCCCAACATCTCATTACCCACCATCCTAATTCCCTCTGGCTATCAGCATTCCGCAGAAGCCTTTGACATTACAAATAGAGCAGGACAGGAACATAAGCCACAGAGATGACCAGAACTGACAGAGAGTTCTACAGGACGAATTACAGGACTACCAGGACAACCAGGACCACAGACAATCCAGCTACCAGGAGCAGCAGCACCTTCACAGCGACCAGTTTCTTTGGTAAGACCAATATCAACAGCACAGACACCAACCACCACACCAGTACCAAAGCCAACATTAGTACCAGAACAAGAACCATGACCACCACCAGAGCTCCAGAGCTTGTCCCTCTTACCAGGTTCCCCCTACCACAACCACAGTAAGGAATATTACTACAACCCACTGAGATTCCAGAAAGCACAGGAGGAATTCTAGAGGTCTCAGACCCTATCCATGAACTCCCAGGGAGACAGGAGAATCAAACAGTGGACAGGGGTGAGGAAAATACAATACCTGGGCAATTCTGACTGGAACCCAGACTACCACCCAGGTCCTAGGCTCAGATGGAAGAACCAGCCACAGCCACAATAACAGGTGTTCCACTTATCTGGAACCACTCTGTTAAAGCACTGACTGAAGATGAAAAAAGTGTGTTGCCCCAAAGGACTTGCTTTTATACCAAGCTGCAGGAGCGAGGTAGCTCAGGTACTGATAGACAGGTCAACTTAAAGGTACAGTTTCATGGCAAAATTAATGACATTGAAAATAAGCCTATTGATGAAACTATAAAAAGGCCTAGACGCTATTGTCCATGACTACATCAAACATTAGCTGCTTTCAAAGTGAAATGTGAGATAGATACCAGGAAACTACTTAAAAACCTCCTAAGAAAAAACTTTAGAACTTAGCATGGAGAATGAAAAGCATTGATCGAGCTAAACAATGATAAATCTAGACACGTAATGAAGGCAAACAAGGGACGAGGTATACTTCTGATTGATACCACTAGCTACAACCAAAAGATAGAGAACATGCTAGAGGATAAAATATTTTATGAGTTATATGAGTTATTTACCATGGATGACATAAAAAGAGCATATGATTTATGGAACACTAATCTCACCACATTATGGGAAGAAAAAATTATTACTGAAAATCTTTATAATTATTTATGGAGCCCATGCTCATGTTTTCCTTACTTTTTGGAATACCAAAGCCACACAAGAACAGAGAAGACTCACCTTATAGACTGGTGGTAGCAAATGGAGGTTCCCTTACTGAAGCCACAGACATTCACCTTGATTACTTGTTGAAACCTTTAGCAGAAAAGCATACGTCATATATAAGAGATTCAATGGATTTTTTGAGGAAAATAAGAAACATTACAGTGGAAGCTAACAGTATTTTAATAACTATCGATATGGAATCCTTGTACACAGTGCTCACTCACAATTACCATGTAACAGCAGCTATGGAATCTTTTAAGAAACATAATAAAGGTATACAGGCAGAACTGCAAAAGTTAAGCAAACTCATTAATCTTGTATTAGACTTTAATTTCTTTACCTTCAATGCCAAACACGACAAACAAAAAACTGGTATAGCAATGGCAGCTGCCAGGGCTCCCAGTGTAGCTAACATAGCCCTGGCCAAGTGAGAGGAGAACTTTGTGTTAAACAACACATACTACATGCAGCATATCACATGCTATTTACGTTACATTGATTTCTTTATTGTGTGGGAAGGTGACACCTTGCAGCTTGGAGATTTTATCACTTACCTCAATCAAACAATCCCCTTCCTGAAGTTTATCGCTTCCCATAGCTATACTTCAACCACTTTCTTAGATATGCAGATTTCAAAGGGCACTAACAATAACAGAATCACTACTGATCTATTCAGAAAACCAACAAGGGTTAACTTATTACTCCACAGTAAAAGTCTGCATCCTGTAAAAAACAAGTATAATGTGCTGAAGTCCCCGGGGCTATAGATTAGCTAGAATTATTACAGAGATGGAACCATTTTTTGAGAAACCTGAACAATTTAGAGAATGATTTTCTAGTGAGAGGCTAAGAAAGTCCAGATATTAAAAAACATCCCTGAACCATTACAGAACTGAAAAGGACTGAAACACTTTCATTCATCCGCCCCAGTAAGGGAATGTTAAGAAATTCCACAGAGAATAACAAATGTAAAAATAGCTGCATCCTGACATACACTTTGGATTATCACAGTATCAAAAATGTTATTAAAGAAAACTGGGCCATTATCACAGGAAACCCTTTTCTGATTAACATCTTAGGTGAAATCCCATCCTTTGTTTACAGGAAGGCCAGGAGCATTAGAAGTTTTGTTGAATTTAAATCTAGACTATATGAGGGAAACACTAAAAAATGTGAAGCTAATTGTACATTTTGTATATTTATACAGCAAGATGATAGTTTTTATTGCCCTTATTTAAAGAACATCATTAAGATCTGTGCAAGGTAACCATAACACTACAAATGTAATTTACGGGGCACAGTGCAATGAATGTGATGCATTTTATGTGGGCAAGACTGTTAATAAACTTAAGCGTAGGATTTCATGTCATCTGGAAGAAATCCGCTCTGGATGTAAAAATAATACACTAGCCAAACACCTTGCTCTTCATAACAGACACACAGGTTTAGGTTCCAGATACTGGATCATATAGAAGTAGGTGATCTTGAAGGAGACATCCTGAATATTCTATAGAAACATGAACTCATGTGGCAATTAAAAAGGAACTCTTTTAAGAAGCCTGGAGTAAACTACTACTGTTCACTTAAAAGTGTAAAACAAGATACAACTAATAAAACCAAGCCAACAGCTCCATGTACATTCCAAGTTTAATAAAATAAAGTAAAGTAAAACCAAGGTAAGCGTGTTTGGCTGTAACACCACCTTCATCAGACAAAGTAACACCACAATGCATTCCCTTATATACAAACTACACTATTACTTAATTAATAAATTCAATTATTAACATAGTAAACAATTAAAATGTATCATTAAAACAATTTATCTATTATATGACTTCATTTTTAAAACACTAGTAATAGAAATTGTTTCATTCAACCCTGGGAGTTTTCCAGCATTTAAGTAAGTTTGCCACCAGCATTCTCTGGTCTCTAATGTAATTTTCCATGGACCTCCCCTAGGACCTACTTTTACTTGTTCCAAAACAACAAAACCAAAGCTATGCCCTTGTTTTTTTTTCTATGTGTTTGTAAAGTGCATTATTGTTCTTTGATGTATTAATATCATAGAGATGCTCATATATGCGCTGCTTAATTTTCAGTTCGGTTTTTCCTATGTAATAAGAACAACCTAGGCACTTAGCTGCATATACAACTCCCTTAGTATTACAATTAAAATAACCTGGAATATAAATAGTCATTCCACCTAACATAATTTCACCACATTCCAGAATATTAACACACTGACTGCACATATTGCACTTTCTCATTTTACCCTTTACCTTTTTACCAGGATGAGAATTAATATTTCACCAGTCTTTTAAATTATTATCTCTCTTATATACAACATTAGGGCAATCTCCCAAGACAGTATTTAATTCTTTGTCTCCCTTAATAAGAGACCAGTTTTTACACATAATGTGAAAAATATCATCACTATTGTTTGTATAAGTTGAAATAAAACTTCATCTCTTTTGAACCACTAACCAGGTCCATATTGGTGTTATAAGATGTCACATTATTATTATTATTATTATTATTATTATTATTATTATTATTATTAGAATTCAAATGGGTCACATTATCACTGACACTACCCCCTCCCTCATAGTCATATGCTACATCCATACCATATCTCAATAAAGGCATATATATGCCACACAGTCTTCTGTCGACCACCACTTTAGTTATTTTATCAATAAAATATTCTGGATAGTCTCTATTATGAAACATTCTCCCTGTAAACCTACATTTCTCCTTGAAATCATCCATATCTGTCACCATCCTGGCTGCTCATACCATCTGACCCTTTGTGACTGCTTTCTTTACATGATGTAGGTGATTGCTGGAAAAATGCAAAAAAGTATTAGAGTATGTTTTCTTCCTGAATATATCAGACTTTAGATATCTCCTTTCATGATCTTTACAAATTAGCACATCTAAATAAGAAATTTGTTCAATTCCAATTTCATGTGAAAAGACCAAAAAGTCAGTACTCTGATTTATAAACTGTATAAATTCTGTTATTTTCTCCATTGGACCATTCCAAATGAATTAGAAATCACCCAAAAAATGTGTATAACTTAACATAAGCCATATATTCAGAAGGGAACAGGTATCTTTCTTTACAGACAGCCATGGCTACATTAGCATATAAGGGGCCCACAGGGGACCCCATTGCTACTCCTTTAACGTGTTTAAAGTAATGACCGTCATGAAAAAAGTAATTATTAGTTAACACAGTTTCCAACAAATGTGACCAAGTATTGATATTCTGTTGACCAATTCGGACCAGATCAGTAAAAAAATCTGTAAATCATTCAATTCCTAGTTGCTATGGGATATATGTAAATAAATATTTGACATCTACCATGATGAATACTAAATCAAGACCCATCATAGATGCCCCCACATTATTAACTTTTGTTAGAAAATCCCACGAATCATGACATAAATAATTTAGGCTAAATATTTTTTGCTTTCAACTGTGTATCAACATATTTAGCTATAAAATATGTCTTGGAACAACCTGCATCCACTATAGGACGTAATGGAGGATTATTTAAATCCTTGGGTATTTTTGGTGTTCCAAATATTGTCGCCACGTTAGGGTTTTCCACATACATATATTTGTAAACTTCACTAGTTATTTTGTCCTGTGTCAACATGTCTTCCAAAAAAAATAATCTATTCTTGAATAAGAAATATTAATCTCATTCAATGATGCTTCCACATATGCATCCTCATATAAAACCTGTAGCATCAGTTGATTATAATCAATTACATTCATCACAACTAAACTTCCACCATTATCAGGCTGCATAAAACAGAGGTCACCTCTACTTCTTAAATCATCCAACATTTTCTTTTGTGTTACATCTAAGTTACCATTTTCTAATGTTAGTTTTTGTTTTAATAAATGCCTAAAGTCAAGCTCACACATTTCTTCAAAAAGTCTCAACACTGGATGTAAACTAGGGTTAAAAGTACTTGCTATATGATATTGATTAATAGCAGGTGTAGGTGTCCCCTGAAACAACAAAGCGAAGTTCATTTTCCTAGTATATAGCTTTAAATCAGTTATTAAGTCAGTAACTTTTGCTCATCTGTTTGGGACAAATGTCAAACCTTTACAGAAAATATCTGAATATTCACTGCCAAAGTCAAATGAGCTATAATTATAGATTTTAAAGTCCCCAGCTTAATGTGTAACAAGTTGGTAAGTTACATTTCCAGTCTGTTCGCCTACCAGCTCTAACAAAAGTTCATCCATGAAAAGGAAGCTATTCTTTGTTTGTTCCTGTTGTATGGAACCGCTGCTGCACTCCCCCATTTGAGGTAGTTCGTAATTTTGTTCCAAAGTCATTCTGATCTCCGTAGCTGACCGTCTTCTAAAGGGGCAGACTCCTGATTTTCAGATAATCCATTTACATTCATAGCAGCACCTTCATTTTCACCATGAATGCCTTCAGATGTTTCTTCCTCCCTGTTAGACTGACCACATAGTGGTTTAGGGAATACCCTACTTTTGGAATAATCCAGCTGGTTTCTTTGCAGCTTACGGGTTTTTATTTCTGACACCAATTTAGTGTAATTATCAACTTGGGTAAAAATCTCCTGGTATTCAGTTTGGCAGGCAGTAAATGCATTATCCTGCTTAATTCTATTGTCTAAAGCAATAATTTGTTGATTTAACTCTTTCATTTTGAATGAGTTATGCTTAGTTAACACTTCAGGAGTTTGCACCCCTGCCGATCAAACATTTGGATTAGCTCTCTATATAATGTACTGTTCTCCACCAAGCCTGTCGGATGCTTCCAATACTGCAGACCCTTCAGAATTTGCTTTAGTTTGATACATTCACTAAAGTACACATTATTAATGAATAAGTTTCCTATACTGCCATACCAATTCATGAAAATCATCCAGCATATTACTAATGGTAGGTAAATTGTTAGCCATATGTCTTACCCCACCATCAGTCTGATTCAGCCATTGCTGTAAGTCCAAGTTAAAATCAACAGTTCCAGTATTCAAATTAGAATTTATATCATTAGGACATTGTCGGTACTGCTCCTGTCCTGGTGGAATAATTTCGACTTTCTTCAATGTCTGTACTTTGCCTCACAGTTTGTTGAGTCAGCATCCTATTACCGACAACAGTATTTTTACTCAATTGTTGGATCAACTGGGTTAAGTTAACAACAGATTGTTGCACTAAATCTAACTCCATTCTGGTTACACCTGGAACCATATCCTGTGAGCTGCCAGTAGCCATGCTATAAGCAAAACAAGATACAACTAATAAAACCAAGCCAACAGCTCCAAGTATATTCCAAGTTAAATAAAATAAAATAAAACTAAGGTAAGCACTTTCGGCTGTTACACTAGCCTTCATCAGACAAAGTAACACCATAATACATTCCCTTATATACAAACTACACTATCACTTAATTAATCAATTAGAAGTAACACCGCAATACATTCCCTTATATACAAACTACACTATTACTTAATTAATCAATTAAATAATTGATTAATTAAGTAATAGTGTAGTTTCTATATAAGGGAATGTATTGTGGTGTTACTTTGTGTGATGAAGGTTGGTGTTACAGCTGAAAGCGCTTACCTTGGTTTTACTTTACTTTATTTTATTAAACTTGGAATGTACTTGGAGCTGTTGGCTTGGTTTTATCACTTAAAAGTGTACTGGAACTTAAAAAATTGCCCCATTGTTTACAGGACTAATTTTATTTTATTTTATCTTATTTTATTTTATTTTACTCTTCCAGTTGGTTTTAAATACCAAATTAAATCATTTTTAATTGAAGTGCATATTTTGCTTTTATCATCATACATTTTTTCTTTTTCTTATTCTTTTTTCTACTTTATTCAAAATGATGGGTAATAACAATACTAGATAATTATACAATAATATTTTTGTAGATAGTTTTTAGGGCTCTTGTACACAGACTTGAAGAAGTCTAGAAGGAAGAAAGTGATCTTTGTTAACAACAGGTTATGAAAATAAAATATGATTTGTATAATGGATTTTTTTGCATGCAAATGTATATGTATATATTTATATATATTTTTAGATTGCCAAATGGTCTGAGGTTTATATTTTTATATATTTCCAGCCAGATAGTATATTGTCTTGGATAAACTCACAGGCTTAATAATCTGGTTAAATAAGAGGTGCCACATCATTATTAATTTTATTTAAAGTACATAAGGGTTATATTATTATGACAGCTACTAAGTAGGGCAGGACCACCTCAAATGTCACACTGATGGGGGGAGAGATGTGAATTTAACATGTATAGCAAATACACTGTGTTTTATAGCACAATAAAACACTCCCTTGCCTGATAAAAAGTCTCTCTCTCTCTATATATATATATGGGTTCATATGAATTAAACGACAGCTTCATATATCGACAGCCACTAGATCGACACCAGTTAACCGAAACGTCATTACAACGAAAACTGAAATAAACGAACGTCAGTCCACCGACACCGGCGCAGAGATAAGTGACATGGGGAAGGATGTGTATGTATGTGGTAGTGACGGACGTTAGGGTGCAAGTAAGGTAAGTGTGCAATGTTGATGGTTTGTGGGGATGGGGTGGGTTAAGTGAGTTAGGGTTAGGGCTCGGGTCAGGTAAGTGTGTACTAGTGATATCTATCTTTTGGTTAGGGGTGGGTTAAGTGAGTTAGGGTTAGGGCGCAGGTTAGGTGAGTGTGCGGGAGTGAAGGACCTTAGGGTTAGGGTTTGGGTCAGGGTTGTCGATAGGTGTGTATGTCAGGTTTAGTGTTGCTTTGTTAGGGTTTTGGTTTGTTTGTGTTGTGTGTGTGGTGTTTGGAGTGGGGATTTGTTTTGTTTTTTAATTATTGTTGTTGTGGTGTGGAGTGTATGAGGTGTATATCGTAGGTAGCACCGCGAGTATGTATGCAGTTGTGTATGTGTGTTTATTAGTGATTGTACTTTGCAGATATCTGTTCTTTAGTGCTCGTACGTAGTTTGGACTTGTCGGTTGAGTGAGTTTCGTTTATTTCAGTTTTCGTTGCTATGACGTTTCGGTTAAGTGGTGTCGATCTAGTGGCTGTCGATATACTAAGCTGTCATTTAATTCATATGAATCCATATATATATATATATATATATATATATATATATATATATAGTTAGAAAGCTTGTACGAAAACTATTATTCTGTTATTTTTGTTTTACTTGGACTGCTTGTCTGTGTACTTAATAAAGGATTTCGACTGGAAACAGACTGCCTACCCTTCTTGGATTACTTTTGAATACTTAGTAATTCTGTATAATATTTCAAATTATATATTTTTCATTATTAGTATTTTGACTTAGGACGAGTTTAAGTTTGCTACTTCTTCTGCCATTATCTGATCTGTTCAATGCACAATGATTAACTAGATATATATGGATTGAAGATCTTCCACACAGAGAAGTTTCCTACATTGTTTTATTTTCATGCTTGGAAAACAGCAAATGGTTTTGCACTATGGTGAAGCAGAGTATTGGTAAAACTACCAAACTCTGCAAATGCCACAACATCCAATAGTTTTTATTGCAAAGCTTTCAGATCCATAGATCCTTCCTCAGTGCTTGAACCATCTTACATAAAACGTTTATTTAAATAATATTGCAGCCACTTAATTAATTAAGAACTACCAATCAAAAACATCAATCAACAGCACATCATTATACACTTATTTTAAGCAAGCCTGCTTATGCTTTAACACTGGTTTCAAACTGACACTAGCATTAATACCAGGAACCCTATATGCACAAAGATGAATAATCCATTCATATTTACATAACTCTAAGTTCATTAACAATATCTCCCCATCTTGGGTTACTATGTAATGTTTCATAAACCCTGAACCCCTGGAAGGGAACCACAGATGAATTAAAAGATTTGTTGGGGATTTATTAATCAATCCACTAGTTTTTTAAAAATTGAAATGAAATATTCAGCGTCTCAGATTCAGTTCCTGGATGTGTTAATAAAAGTTAATGCAGGTATTGCAGATACCAACATGTTTAAAAAAGATGTACAGGTGAATCGCTATTTACACAATATAAGCATGCACAGTCGACATGTGATTAAAGGAATTGTAAAGGGTCAATTGCATGTAGACTGAATACTAATAAGAATAATAATAATAATCAGTCCCCCCAAAAGGAGAGATATCTATACCAAGCGATTGCAGCCCCCCAAACATCTCCAACGCCCAAGTGAGAACTGCTCTCTCCAAAGCAAAAAACACAGCATCCATGGGACCTGATGGTGTCCCCGGCTGTGTGCTCCACGAACTCAATGAGGAATTAAACCCACAGCTAGGAAAGCTGTTTAATCATAGTCTTACCTCTGGATACGTACCCAGGGAGTGGCGCACTGCAACTGTGGTCCCACTTCACAAAGGCGGTGCCTCCACCGACCCTGGAAATTACCGGCCCATTAGCTTGACAAGCCTTATCTGCAAAGCCATGGAGAGGATCATAATGGACCTCATAAATAAAGACATAGGGAATTTGCAGACTTTGGATCCATCCCAGTTTGGCTTTGTCAAAGGCAGATCATGCCTTCTAAACTTGGTTGACTTTTTCGAAACAGTCACCAAAGCCATTGATGAGGAAAGGCAGTCCATACAGCCTACCTCGATCTGGCGAAGGCCTTGATACAATACCCCACTCGGGTATCATTGAAAAACTCATCAGCTTAAATGTTAACCCATACATCACAAGATGGGTTGCAAACTGGCTGAGTGACAGAACCCACAGGGTCAGAGTTGCTGGCGCCATGTCAGACTCAAAGCCTGTCACAAGTGGTGTACCACAGGGCTCAGTCCTGGGCCCACTCTTGTTTGGCATCTACTTTTCCGAAGTACAAGCAAACACAGGAGGGTTATGGCTGACAAAGTTTGCAGATGACTGCAAACTGGGTCCCATAGTAGAAAACACATCTGACACAGATATCCTTCAGAAGGGTCTCACAGAAACGGATAACTGGTGCCAGAGCCATGGCCTAAAGTTAAATGCCAAAAAATGCATAGTCATACCCTTCGGGTAATACAAGTTTAGGTCTAGCTACCAAATAGGTGGCAATCCACTGAGCAGAGAACAAGTTATCAGGGACCTGGGGACCCAGGTTGATAGTAGTCTGTCATTCGACACCCATGTAGCTAAAGTAGTTAGGAAGACCTTCTACATTGCCCACCTTATCATGAAGGGATTCTCATCTAGATCAAGGAGGTCATAGTCTCCCTATACTCATCACTCATCAGACCAATGATTGAGTACAATGCCCCATTCGGAATGTATCTGACCCGACACTTGCTGCAGCTGGAGAGGCCACAAAAGTTCCTCACCAAAAGGATAAAGGGTCTCAAACATCTGTCCTATGCTGCCCGACTGAAAGAACTCCAGCTCTATTCAGTCGCCACTTGCTCAGAGGTGACCTTTGCCTAACATACAAGGCCATGTCAAACCCAGATTTGATGAATATGCTTCACCTCAAAAATCTAGATCCGTCAGAGCCACAAGGCGGAAGACATAAACCTCGACACGGCTATTAATAGGACGTGCTGGAGGGATAGATTCATCACCCAAAGACTCCCTATGCTGTGGAATAAAATCCCGGTATATGTGAGGCAGAGCACCTCGCTGGCCTTGTTCAAGAGAAATCTTGACCAATGGATGGGAGATCGCAGATATACCCCAGGGATTACCTCAGTGTCACTGCTCGACAGAGGCACAGCAAAATAATGGGTATAGTTCCCCATACTAAAGGGGTGGCGTAAGCCACAAAACTATGGGCTAGGCTTGTAAATGCCCTCGGGCAGATAGCCTAGTATAAACCTATGAACCTATGAACCTATGAAACTTGTTATGAACAGTTAGATGAAATGACACAGGAATTTAAAGACAGAGGTTATAATCAGATGATAATGCATAGTATAAAGAGTGATATATTGAGTGGCAGAGATACTATTTGTCACCCTTATTTTAAGCAACACAATGTAGGATAAGAATTGCCTGCCACTAATATTCGATCAAATAAAATATGATATACCACTACCTATAATTTGAAAATGAAATATGTGAAAGATATTATTAGTAATAACTGGGAGATTCTTATGGCCTTGCCAGAACTTTAAAAATGAATAGGTGAAAATCCATCTTTTGCCTATAAAAACTGTTCAAATCTTAAAAATCATTTATGTTATAAAGAAATAAGGCAAGCACCATGGAAAATGATTAATAAACAGGGCAACTTTCCCTGCTACAATTGTTGCTGTTGTACACTCATATGCACTAATAATAAATTTCAACATCCTAGTATGGCCAAAGAATATATATTTAATTGTTCAGCAACATTTAATACTTATAATATTATTTATCTTGCAACTTGTAAAAAATGTAGTGCTTTCTATGTAGGTAAATCACGGAGGAAATTAAAAGAGCATATAATAGAGCACTGCTCTGATATCCATAGAAATATACAGAGCAATGCTCTTGCTAAGCACCATTCTGAGTACGGTGGTGACCATTGTTTTATGTTCAGGGTTATTGAAATATTAAATACATACATACATGCATACATACATACATACAAATGTTTCAAGCATGGGCATTAATGCCCTTCTAGCTTCCCAGTATACCAAAACACTTGTTCCCATACTAAATGCCCAGGCTGTTCTTAAAAAAATCTAAACTAGTACTTGCTTTAATGTAATTGGTAGTCTGTTCCAAGCATCAGCTACTCTGTCAGAGAACCAATTAGTACACTTCTCATTCCTATAGAATCTTCTACATAAGTTATCTGACGATTCTCTAGTACTTTTTGATAACCCCAAACATTCCCAGAGGTAGTTGTCCCTAAATGCCCTGTATACCTGAATAAGATCTCCCCTTAAATATCTGCAAAAGACACTGTACAAGTTCAGATATTTTAGTCTTTCATAATAACTTAGATTCTCACATCCATGGATGCCCTTGGTATATTTCCGCTGTACTCTTTCCAGTTTATTCATGCTTGTTTTCCAATAGGGTTTCCATATTGTTATTCCATACTCAAGTTTGGGTCTAATGTAACTAACAAAAAATGATTTCATTATGTTTGATTTCCTAGACTTTATAAATCTTTTTATACAACCTATAGTTCTATAACTATCATTAGCCAATTGGTTGATATGATTAGAAAAGCGTATAGCTGAATCTACCCATATACCCAGGTCCTTAAATGAGTCTACAGATTCAATCACTGTGTGCTGTATTAAACATTCACCTTTCAGTTTATGTCTCCCAAATCTCATATGCTTAGTTTTTGATGTATTTATCAACATATTAATCTCCTGTGTCCAAATGGTCAATTTAGTCAAATAATTTTGCAGACATGCCTTATCTGTAACACTTGTAATCAGTTTACCCAATTTCAGGTCATCAGCATATAGACTACAGAACACCTCAGATGAAAAAGTAAGGTCTGAAAGATACAATCTAAACAAGTAAGGGCCTAGGACAGAGTCCTGTGGGACACCTTGACTGTAACCAAGGATTTCACCTGTCCAATTGGTGTGCGACACTTGCCATGTCCTATTTGTAAGCCATACAGATATCCATCTTATCAACGGTATATCGATACCTAGTTGTACTAATTTATTGATCAGTGTTTTGTGTATGACCCTGTCAAATGCTGGTTAAATCTATATAAATCACATCACAGCACAATTTTTCATTCATAGCTGTTATTATATTGTTATAGAACATCATGTTACAGGTCGTAATAGATCTATTTTCAATATATGCATGCTGATATATGGTTTCAAGTCCCAACCTATCCAGTTCTGACAATAACTTATCCAGTATTACCTTCTCCATTATTTTTCCACAACATGAAAGTAGGCTTAAGGGTCTATATGATTCTGGGTTTGTCCTACTCTCCTTTCCCTTAAAGACAGGTTTAATAAATGCATGTCTCCAATCTTGAGGCATCTCCCCATATTTATCTCGCCATAGCCAAATTATGGAACTCTCTCCCACCCACAATTACCTCCATACCATCATGCACCCACTTCAAAACTTTACTAAAAGCACACCTAAAACCATGCTGGCTATGCCCTTGCAACTCCCACTCTAATATCACCCACCCCATCCAACCACTACCTTTCTTTCCACTCCACTAACTACCTTGATTATAGCAAGCTCAGATGCTCATAAGCCTAGTACTTATTATTCAGCAGGAACTTCTTATTGTAACATTTGTTAATGTCTGTTATGTACTTCACAGATAAAGATTCTACTTGTCTACTGATGTACTATGTTCTTCATCTGTAAATATGTTGTATGTAACTGCTATGTAAATTGTTAATTGCTATGTAATCCAATGTAACTACTGTCTGTTTATTTTAATTGTGGAGCTTTTCTCCCCGGGCCTCTGCTGAAAATGGACCTACGTCTCGGACACTCCCGGTTAACAAATATAAATAAATAAATAAATACATTTATATGACCTAGTGAATAATAAATATATTGGTAGTGTAAGTTCTTGCTGAAGTGTTCTCAGGTCATTGGTACTTATTTCGTCTCCTCCCTGTGCTTTGTTTGGATCCAGTTTGCACAGTTCTTTTCCAATATAATCTAATTTTATTCCAGTATCTGGGGAAACCTAGATGTCACTAGGACAGCTTACCACCCCTTTTGTGGAGCCAAACTGTTTTGCATAAGATTTTGTAAATATATCTATAATCTGTTGTGTCTGAGAATAAATTTTAGAATCTGCACACAGTTTATCAATTTGTGCATCTTTATTCCTTCCACATCTTATGTATCTATAAAAAGGTTTTCTATTATGCTCAATATCTTTATATAAATTTTCTTCACATTTTTCTTGATCTTGTCTAACACTATGCTTAATCTGTTTGTCCAGCTTGTTTATTTCAGTTTTCAAAGTTGTAGTTCGACCTCTCTTCCATTTCTTATACTTTTTGTCTCTCACCTTAATAAGGTATCTTGTTCTTTTGGAAATATACCCCCCTGATGTTGCATGCCTAGATCCTGATGTTAAACATTTTTTTTACTTTTTGCACTCAAACAATTTCTCTTTCAAAACTTTCCACATTCTATCTGCAGTTTTTCCACTGAACACCTCACTCCACTTAGTTTTATATAGTAACTGTTTTGCTTCCCTACAATATGTAATTAACCTTCTGTGAATTAGCTTAGATTTCAATTTGGCAGAATTATCTAGCAAAAAATTAACCTTGTACAAAACCAACAAACACTCCAAAGTCCAAAACTCAATTCCACTCCGGATGTAAAGTCCAACTCAATGAAAGTGTAAAAAAGCAGATTTATTTTTAAGCCGTTAAAACCATACGCTTTTCGTCGGCTCACAGTCCGACTTCCTCAGAAAGAACAAACAAGCAAACAGTGCCTCACCCTCATCAAGACATTTTAAACAACTCACTGATTAAGAATAACAAATCACATGTTAGAAACTCCTGCAGATTTAAAGCCCCAGCACAAGAAAAAATACTAAAATACAATAAATGACTGGGTACATTTAAAAGGACAACGGAAAACCAAACATTAACATCTCACAAAAAAACAGGTTGCTGATGGACGATGTATACATGCACACATATAAAATCTAAACAGTCTGTGAAAATAAATAGATAAATAAGTTCTGAACAACTATAAAATGCTCCCACTGCCGAATGGGAAACTAAAAATAAATGAAAAAGTGCTAACAGTTACTGTCATGCCCCGTGGGTATTGATAACCTCAGACTAAAAGACAAATTTGTGAACCCGTAAGACCGCTCTCCACTAAAACCTAATGGAACTAGGTTCTATATCATTGATGTCCCAAGTCTACAATGTGAAATAATGTTTTTCAAAACATATACATTGCCTATCTTATTGCTACTGTTCTATGAAAATAGGTAATGATGCTTCATTTATACATTCTATGCTTCATTTCCTACTCAGTATACATACTAGCCTGTGTAAATACACAAAAGGACAAACTTCTCATACTACTTAGGAGAGCTGTGAACGACGAAAAAAACCAAGGCCAAATGACCACAAGGATCTAATCCAGATATCTACCGACCAGGCTAGTCACCAGTATGAAGGCAGGGGAATAACATGCTGCTGAAAGGAGTAACAGGTATGTGTTACCAACTCGGCGGTATAGCTGATATCTTCAGACTGCCACCCTGTTCCAAACTAGTATACCCTCAGCAAAGAAGCTAATACCCCCTAGCCCTCACCCTCATCTATGCTGATCTGGTAAACTGCTACCCGGACTACCTAGGTGATAATGGGTAATAATACTAGTCTCCAGAAGCATTGATCTAACAAAAGAAGGTAAATTAAACTATCAACTCTATTTTGTACTCTCAGCTATGTAACTAATACCTTCTAACCGCCCAGGTGTTCTGTGCTGATCCAGTGAGCATCTATTCAAACTTCATGAATAGTAATAAATACGATACTGATCTGTCGAGATTAAATTGAAACAAATTTATACTGTCCTCAAAGATGTTATACTATAATGCTAATATAACTAATTGTTAGAAAAAAAAAAAACAAATAATAATATATAGAAGTACTCGAACAAGACTACTGGTTCCATGTGTCCCCCTCCCAGGACCCTAAAGCACACATATACGTGTAGTCGGACTTTGTGTATAAAGTGTATACTAAAAACATGAAGTACTACTACTAATGGAATGAATCAACAAGGGTAACATGGACCACAATATAGAGCTCGAATAATACTCCAAAAATGAAATAGAAAGTATAAAGAGACTGACATTCAATAACAAAATATGTAAAAGATATATAAACCCCCTAAGGGTAGTGTGGGGTTTCAACAGATCACCTATTGAGCCTTTTTAACTTCAGTAAACAGCCCAGGTTCAAAGAACCATTGAGACCAGGCACATGGCATGCATCCAACTTAAGTTGCTACTACAGTTCTCTACTTTCTAAATGTAAGGGGGTATAACCTCCCCTCGGGTTGGGACTGACTTGGTCAATAACACTAAATGTAAAACTATGGCCCAGATTTTCCATGGCATGTTTAGCCAAAGCATTCTCCATTTTGCCTTTCCTAATAGGATATAGGTGTTCATATATAAGATCTTGTAGTCTTCTGTCTGTCTTGCCCACATAGAAGGCAGGACAGCAGACAAACTGGGCTAGATACACTACCTGTGTACTGTTACAATTAAATTTACCTGCCAAGTGGAAGACTACCTCATTGATTAGGAACCTGGACCCTGTTTTTATATATCCACAATATCGGCACATGGAACATTTATACATGCCTGATCTGCTACTAAAGATCTTGGGCTTCCTTTCCAATATGTCTTTTATGTTAAAGCCTCTCCTGTAAACTACCCTGGGGAGTTCCGCCAGCACCTTACGTGTGGACTCATCCTGCAAAATCAGCGGCCAATTTTTCATAATTGTTGTATAAATGACTCTGGCATCCATAGTATAAGTTACAATCAAACTTTGAGATATAAAAGATGCCTTTTCCTTGTTCTTGAGTCATATTGATGAATCACCACACCCCTGCCTTAACATAGGCTCATAAAAACATAAAGATCTCTTGGTTTGGACCTCTTCAACTAGATCTAACACTAGGTCCTGTGGGTATCCTCTGTTGATAAAAAGGTTAGCCATAAAATTACATTCCTCTTGGAAGTCAGGGTCTCTCGATATCATCCGTGCTGCTCGTACAAGTTGGCCTTTGAGAATAGACCTTTTCTGTTTGAATGGGTGTGAACTGTCAAAGTGGACGTAGCTATTAGAAGAAGTCTCCTTTCTGTGAATTTTAGCTACATAACACCTTGAAATCAGATCCTTCCTTAGGTCCACATCTAAGTAAGTTGTACTGTCCTTAGATATACTATGAGTGAATTGTAAAAATTCAGTGGAAGAGTTGAAAAGTTGTGCCAGAGATCTAGCAACAACCTCTCCCCTTTTAGAGATGATAAAAATATCATCAAGGAACCGAGTGTACATTAATACAGAGTCCGTCACCAAACTGTTATTCATGACAAATTCCCTCTCCCAGTAGGCCATTACCATATTGGCCACACTCACCCCACAGGGAGAACCCATAGGCACTCCTACTTGTTGTAAATAAAATCTATTGTTGAAGGAAACATAATTGTTGGATAAAATAATGTCCAACAATTCATTCACCAATTGGATTTCTGCAACGGGGGCTAGTTTGAGGGACATCAAGGAAGGAATCCATTCTAGGGCCACTGAATGTGGAATGGATGTATATAAATCCTTTACGTCAACCGTTAAGAAATGGCTATCCTCACAGAAAGATGTGGAATTGACCCTAGCTAGAAAAGACCAAGAGTCTTTGCTGATTTGTGGTTCAGTAGCCACATATTTTTTTAAAATGGAATCTACTACCTTGGCAGCAGCGTATGTAATGCTGCCCCTAGCATTTACTAATGGACGCATGGGGGGGGGGTTCAATAGATTTTTATGGATCTTAGGAGTGCCAGAAATTACAGGAACTTTGAATACTGGAGGAGATATAAAGTTGAATAAATCTGAATCTATTGTACCATTCAGAAATATATCACTGAAATAGGAAACTACTCAAGAATTTCCTATGTTAAGCTCATTCCGGGATACCTCAAGATAACAGTCAGCAGAAAGAATATCCTCCATTCTCCTGTTGTAATCTAATTCCTCCATAGCCACTAAAGCCCCACCCTTGTCAGGTTGCATTACCCTGACCGAAGCCCCTGCTAGCATGTCTAGTAAGGTCTTCTCTGCTTTACTAATGTTGAACCTTGTGGTCCGTGGGGGTGGACGTTCCATCAGAGCATGTCTGATGTCTAACTCGCAAATCTGTTCAAATGTATTTAATGTAGGGTATAAAGGTGGGTTGTATGTACTAGATAGTAGAAAGTCTTTTTTCTCCCCTGAAAATTTCCCCATTAATACCTGTAAATTGAGCTTCCTTATAAAAAGTTTTAAATCAATAATGGAAGAAGCTACATCTGCTCTCCTGGAGGGTACATAAGAGACACCCTTGGCTAACAAGTCTATTAACAATGCATCAAAAGAATAATCAGAAAAATTATAAATTTTAAAGTCCTTGTTGGTATTCATCAATATTTCACTTAGACTGAAATAGGATACAGTTTCTGAAGCTGACACATTCAAATCTTCTTGTTCCTGGACCAAAGATTGGTCCTCCGAACTTGGTCCGAAGGGGGAGAGGAGGCCAAGACTCAAAAAGGGTGACCCCCCTCTGCCCCACCAGGGGGAGTAGAAAGGTTAGGGGCTACTCGCTGGTCGCTGCTGCTGGTAGGATCATCCATTCTAGGGGAGTTCTGTACAGTACCTGTATCTGAATGGTCAAGTGGAACAGGACATGCATCAAAAGACTGACGGTTTTCACTCATCCAGGGAGTGTGGGCCAAGAAATTGCCTTGAGATGGAGGGAGTTTGGGATATGCTGTACCACGTTTGTACACTTCAATATCTCTGTTCAACTTCTTAATCTTAGTAGAAGTTAATTTAGAAATATGTTGATCTATACTATAAAAAGTAGGATCATAATCGAACTTGTATCTATGAAAGTTTATATCATTCTTAATTACATTGTCAAGCCTGGAAATGTCAAGAAGGAGAATGTCAATAGCTTGTTGGTAATGATGGCTGATCAAATCCATAAGTTCGACCCCATGTCGGTCGAATAATTCTATTAAATCCCTATGAAATACAGACCCGTCCTGGAGTCCAGTCAGATACTGCCAGGATCTAAGGCCTTTAGGGATTATATTGACTCACTTACATTCCCCAAAATATGCCACCTCCATTTGGAGTTTTCTCAGTTTCAAGAGGTTTTGATCAAATATGTTTAGTTTGGATGGCAAGTCCAAAAATGTACTCATATTGTGATCTGGCTTAGTAGTCACTGCTGAGTTACCAAATTTGAATGCTTGATTTAACCAGGAAATAAGAGAACTAGTACCTTGATTGAGAAGACCTGGACAAGTATTGACAAGGAAATTGGTACTGTCGGACTTCCCATGACTCCGGTTGTGTAGGAAAACACTTGAACCTGGATCCTGGTTCTCTGAGGGAGCTGAATCTGATCCATACTCTACACCCTCATCTCCTGGAAGAAAATGGACTGATGAAGATTTGGGAATGGTAATAGGGCTGACCCCTGGGAGCGCTGAGCCACAGACACCTGCTGGAAAAATCTCTGAATCCAGGCCTCGGCTCAGCTGTGATCCCAAAGCACTGTCCAACCTGTTTGATAACATGTTCACTTTTTTGGTCAGTATCTCGATCAATTGCGTTAAATTTCCGGCTTCACTTTGAGTGATAGAAACAGTCTGAGACTCGGGAGCGTTTTCCATAACTGACACACCAAACAAACCAGGGAAAACTAAAAAACGCTGTACAAAACCAACAAACACTCCAAAGTCCAAAACTCAATTCCACTCCGGATGTAAAGTCCAACTCAATGAAAGTGTAAAAAAGCAGATTTATTTTTAAGCCGTTAAAACCATATGCTTTTCGTCAGCTCACAGTCCGACTACCTCAGAAAGAACAAACAAGCAAACAGTGCCTCACGCTCATCAAGACATTTTAAACAACTCACTGATTAAGAATAACAAATCACGTTAGAAATTCCTGCATATTTAAATCCCCTTATAACCTTAATAACCCCATGATCACTGCACATCAATGGTGGTAAAACTTGACTTGAAGTTACAGTAATTTCTTTGGGAACACAAACATTATCTAGTATAGTCCGTCCCCTGGTAGGTTTTTTTACAATCTGAAGCACTTGTTCCTGAATATACGCTGTGAATAATTTCTTTACTAATGTTGAATCAATATTATTCCACTCTGTTTCTGGTAAATTTAAGTCCCCAGCTAATATTATTCTTCCCTCCTATGTTTCATGTAAGAAATGTATGAATTCCTCTAGGTCATCTGAACTTGACTTTGGTGATTTATACACACCAACAATTGTTATATGTTCCAGGGTTTTCTTTATCATCACAGTTACACAGTCTATAATATTGGTGTTATCATTGAACATGCAATAATCACAAGTCTCTTAGCTATCTTTAATCCCTATCATAATACCTCCACCTGATTTTTTGTTAGAATGTCTGTTACAGTAAGAACATGTATACCCTGTCAGAATTAGTTTCTAGTCATTGTTCGTTAACAATGCTTCACAAACAATAACAACATCAATCTTGTGGGAACGTAGCAAATTTTCTAATAAAAAAACTTTATTATCAATGCTCCTAGCATTAACAACCATCAGAGACGCATCAAATATTGCTATCTGTGAACTGTTACATTTTTGACCTGGCAAAAATCCTGGCTAGTGTTTGTCAAATATTGCAAAATATCTGCTGCAAGAATTCTCTTCCCTGATCTAGACAAATTCATACTATCCTGTCTGAACACGTGTGCCCAAAAGAAAGCTTGGATGCTCTACACATTTCCATTTTTTAAAACAGGACATTTTTTCCATGTAGATGTTTATCCAAAAAATCTTTTCATTCACAGTGACCTGACTATCCTTTCTATAGGTGATTTGTGAAAAATATGTCCTAACACCAGTACAAGCTATACTAACAAGGAGAGCTGTCAGTTTTCGACTAACAGTCAGAGAATCTTTGTCGGTGACATAATTTGTACCAACATGAATAAAGACAGATCTATACTTCCTTACATTAAGGCATTCCAAGGCTTGTCTCGCATCTTCTATTTTTGTTCCTATCAAGCATAACACTACTCGATGTTCATTATCATCTCTGCAAATATAAGTATCAGTTCCTCTAATAACTGAATCTCCAATTACAAGAATATCGTTGCTGACCATCTCTGAAGAATCTTCAGCTTCTAATACAGTTATTTCTGCTCTATCAATTCTTATGAAGGATAGATCTTCATCACTGTTAGTCTTATTAATTCCACTTGTTTTCATTGCATATGAAATTCTCATCCAGCTGGCATTGTAAATCCACAGCTTGAGCCATATAGTCAACATCTGTCTTTCCTTTTCTTTTTTCTTATAATAATGTTCTTCAGTAATTCCACGTTCAGTTTTGATTTCTTCCTTTTCACCTGTCCCTTGCTTCTTTTTTCTACCTTTTCCATTGGAAAGGTGATGCCTTTTTCTGCAGACTGAGGGTTTTCTGATAGACAGATATCTTCATTCCCTCTCACCAGTGTGTTACATAACAAAGCAGAATCCTTTTTACTACGAATTCTCTTTCCTTTACAGTCATTAGTCAGTTTCTTTTTTTTCCTTGTTATTTGTTGAAAACTTCTTCCTTTCTTTCTTTTTTTGTTTCCTTCTAAACAAACTGGATCCTCAGATTGTTGAGTACTTGCATCTACAATTCTATAGTTCTCAGGAGCATCATCATGTTTCATAGGGGTTGAATGTTCTTTGCACAAAATAGATGCATCATTTCCTAAATGTGTTCTATTTGTTCTATACCTAACACTATTTAGTTCATCAGTCCAGTCATTAATATATGATATAAAAGTTCTCCAAGCCATGCTAATTGCACACGTGCAACCATCATCATTAAGTCGAGATTTGCTTCTAACAATGGTAAGCAAATCATCTGAAGGGATTCTTGGGGGAAATATTTCACTTTTGTGCTTGTGCAAACTTAGACAGAAATCTGAAGAGGTTATTGGGGAAATGTTTCATTTTGGTTCTTGTATATCCTTGAACAGCCTGCTGAAGTGATCATTGATGGGAACATTTCATTGTGGTCCTTGTGCACACATGGAATGACTGCTGAAGGGATCTTTTGGTGTCACTAGGTGCTTGTCCATACATGGGCAAACTACCGAATGGGGTTGTTGGGGGAAATGCTTCATTTTGGTGCTTGTGCAAATTTGGACAGACTGCTGAAGGGACTGTTGGGGAAATGTTTCATTTTGGTGTTTGTGCAAATTCAACAGACTGCTGAAGGGGTTGTTGGGGAAATGTTTCATTTTGGTGCTTGTGCATACAAGGACAAGTTGCTGAAGGGAACTTTGGGCAAAAAGTTTCATTTTAGTGTAATTTGGTGCTTGTGTATATAAGGACAAAGTACTGAAGGGATATTTTGGTGAAATGTTTCATGTCATTTAAATGCCTGTACAAACTTTGGTAAACTGCTGCTGGGGTTGTTGTGGGAAATGTGTGATTTGAATGCTTTTGCATTCATGGTCAGTCCACTGAGGGGGTCATTGAGGAAAACATTCATTTTGATGTTTGTGTACACATGGACAGATTGTTGAAGAGATCTTTTGGTGTTACTTGGTGTTTGTGCATACATGGACAAACTACTGAATGTGTTTTTAGGGGAATGTTTCATTTTCATTCTTGTGTATACTTGCACAGACTTCTGACGGTATCTTTGAACATTTCATTTTGGTGTTTGTGCATACTTTGACAAACTGTTGAAGGTGTTGGGGAAATTGTCATTTTGTTGCTTAAGCATAGTTAGACAGATTGCTGAAGGGGTCATTGGGGGAACTGTTTCATTTTCATGGATGTGCATACTTGGCAGATGGCTGAAGTTGGGGAAGTGTTTCAGTCTGGTACTTATGCATAATTGGTCAGCTTGCTGAAGGGGTTGTTGGTGGAAATGTTTCATTTTTGTGCTTGTGCAAACTTGGACAATCTGCTGAAGGGGTCATTGAGGGAAACATTTCAATTTGGTGCTTTTGCACACATGGACACACTGCTGAAGGGATCTTGGGGACACTTGGTGTTCATGCATACTTGGACAGTCTCCTGAAGGAGTTGTTGGGACAACATTTAATTTTGGTGCTTGTGCAGAATTGGGCAGACTGCTGAAGGGATATTTTGGTGTCACTTGGTATTTGTCCATACATGGGCAAACTACTGAAGGAGTTAGGGAAATGTTTAATTTTGGTGCTTGTGCAAATTTGGACAGACTGATGAAGGGATTGTTGAGGAAATGTCTCATTCTGGTGGTTGTGCAAACTTCATCAGACTGCTGAAGGGGTTGTTGGGGAAATTTTTCATTTTGGTGCTTGTGCATACATGGACAAATTGCTAAAGGAATCTTTGGGCAAAATGTTTCTTTTAGTGTCTTTGGTGCTTGTGTATACAAGAACAGAGTACTGAAGGGATCTTTCAGTGAAATGTTTCAAGCCATCTGAATGCCCGTACAAACTTTGATAAACTGCTGAAGGGGTTGTTGCGGGAAATTAATAATTTGAATGCTTTTGCATACATGGACAGTCTGCATGGATCATTGAGGGAAACATTCATTTTGTTGCTTGTGCACACATGGACTGACTGCTGAAGGGATCTTTTGGTGTTACTTGATGTTTGTGCATACATGGGCAAACTACTGTAGGAGTTTTTAGGGGAAATGTTTTATTTTCATGCTTGTGCATACTTGGACACTCTGCTGAAGGGGACATTGAGGGAAATATCTCATTTTTGGTGCTTGTGCACATGTGGACAGACTGCTGAAAGGATCTTTAGGTGTCACTTAGTGTTTGTGCATATAATAACAAACTACTGAAGGGTTCATTGTGGGAAATGTTTCATTTTGGTGCTTGTGCAAAATTGGGCTAACTGCAAAAGGAGTTGTTGGGAAAATGTTTCATTTTGGTGTTTGTGCAAACTTCAGCAGACTGCTGAAGGGGTTGTTGGGAGAAATGTTTCATTTTGGTGCGTGTGCATACTTGCACAGATTGCTGAAAGGGTCAATGGGGAAAATTATTCATTTTAGTGTTTGTGAATACTTGGACAGACTGCTGAAGGGATCTTTGGGGGAAACATTTCATTTTTGTGCTTGTTCATACTTGGACAAACTGTTGAATGGTTTGTTGGGGGAAATGTTTCATTTTGGTGCTTATCTATACTTGAACAGGCTGCTGCAGGGTTTTTTGAGGGAAATGTTTCATTGTCATGCTTGTGCAAACATGGACAGACTGTTGGGGGAAATGTTTCATTTTGGTGCTGTGAAAACTTCAACAGACTGCTGAAGGGGTTTTTTGAAGACACATTTTATTTTGGAACCTGTGCATATTTGGACAGACTGCTGAATGGGTTGTTGAGGGAAATGTTTTTTTTTCCAAACTGTTTTTGTTAATTTTATAACACAATAACTTAATAGTATAGTAACAAGAAAAAACAAATAAACTTTATACAATATCCATAACAACTAAAAAAGCAATATATATATATATATATATATATATATATATATATATATATATATATATATATATATAGGAAAACACTTGATATTTTCCTAACAGATTGGACAATTTTGTCCAAACAATTACATGATGAGCTGTGTTGTGAGTACTTACTTTTATAGTAGCAATCTCATTCTTACAAATTTATTATACAAGATGAATAAACTCAACTTTAAAGACAGGAGTAGATTGGGATTTCCAATTTTTAGTAACATTTTCCCTTGCTATATTGAGGAAAGACCATAGTAAAAATGTTTGTTTTTTAGGAATGACTTCAGGAACAGGAACATTTAAAAGGATTAGGGAGTCAGAAGTTATACTGTTGTCATCCCATAGAGCTTTACAAAGATATTTAAAGGTTAACCAAAATGGGGAAATTATTTTGCAATTAACAACCATATGTATCCAGTCAGCATCAGGATGTCCACATCTCCAGCATTTCATTTCATCTTTCTTGTACATTATTGCTAGTCTATGTGAGGTGGAAAAAGATCTATGTAAAATTTTCTATGTGTATACATGCCAGAACAGGGAAGATGTGGATTCTTTCACCAACTACAAACAAAGTTTCTTTTTTATCTTTTTCTGAGAATACTTGTCTATTAATTTTACTTGAATAATTCCAAATAGAAACATTTGTTTTGCTAAAATCATTTCTGAGAATTTTATAAATAACAGATATGTATGAAGTGTTCTTGGGTGAGCTATTAATAATTGTTGAGATAAAATCCAGGATTTTTAAGTTACTGTTATTGTATGACTCTAATGAGTGTATGAGCTTAGTATGTATAAAATCCTTACAAGTTTGGATGTCAAGCCAATTGCAATTTTGCAAACTATATCTGCTGATCAAATAGTCTGCAGAACTTATTTTATTAGCTGAGAGAAATTGAATCCAATATAATAGGTCACCCTTTTTAAATTCTAACATTTTCTGAGTATCAAAAGATATCAAACATTCATTTGTGTAAGCAATAGGAAACATAATTCTTAATTAATTGATTAGGAAAGCATAAGCTTTTTAAACAACAGCAATATTTGGTTTATAAGAGGTGTGAAAAGAAGTTTTGACCTTTCACTTTGAATGTATATTTTTAAAATCAAAATACAAATAATCTCTGTGGTATCCCCAAAGTCTCATACAACCCATTAAACATGTATAGTAGATCCAAAAACAAAACAGTGTAATAAACTTCTCTGTGTGGAAGATTTTCAGTCCATATATATCTAGTTAATCACTATATATTAATCAGATCAGATAATGGTAGTAGAAGTAGCAAACTTAAAGTCATCCTAAGTAAAAAAATTTATAAAAAATATATAACGTGAAATATGCAGAATTACTACAGATTCAAAAGTAATCCAAGCAGGGTAGGCAGTCTGTTTCCAGTTGAAAATCCTTTATTAAGTACACATTTAAGTTCGCTACTTCTACTACCAGTATCTCATCTGATTAATATACAGTGATTAACTAGATATATATGGATTGAAAATCTTCCACACAGAAAAGTTTCTTACACTGTTTTTTTTATATTTTTTTAAAATCCATATAAAGATGTTTCCATGTATTTGAGTATATGGTTCAAGCAATGTCTTATTACTATTTAGAAGTAAGGGGTCATGCATTGATTTTCAATATGATGTATAAGAAGTGTTATTTCAAAGCAACACTGTGTTAATAAATGTGGAGTTTAAATAAAAATCAATATTTGGAAACTCTACACCTCTTTTATCACAGCTTGTGGTGTGCCAGAGAAGAGAAATTCTTGTTTTTAGAGATACCAAAGGAAGACGAGTAATAAGTTATTAATTTTCTGTTTAATCTTGACAGTTGGGGGAATTATTAGAGCTTGGCCAATGAATAAAATTTTAGATAACAATATAATTTTGATAAAGTTAGTCTGTCTTCAGATGTGAAGAAGAGTCTGTTCCAACTGTCAATTAGACTAGTAATTGAGTTTATAAGTTGTTGGTAATTAGATGTGAGTGATTTTTTTATAATTAGTTTCAATACTGATAATGATACCTAGATATTTAATATGAGTGCCCTCCCAGTTTGGCACTTTTTGATCTAAGTTTCATAGTAACATTTGTATTCACTAAAAGTGCCTGAGTTTTGTTGTAATTAAATTTTAGACCAGAGATGTTTGCAAAGAAGTCTAGATTATGTAATAGGTGATCTACTGAATTTTCAATATCATTAGAAGTTATTAGTAGGTCATCAGCAAACATTTGTATTTTAATGCTGTCATTATTTCTAACATAATTTGCAAGAGGCTCAATAAACATGGCAAAGAGTAATGGGGAGAGGGGGCACCCCTGTTTAGTACCTCTTAATATTTCAAATGGGATAGCTAGATAAGAGCCAATCTTTACATAGGCTATGGACTTTTCATATAGTTTAATTAATCCTATAAAGTTTGGAGAGAAAATTTATTTTTGCAGAGCTTTAAACAGATATGGCCAACTTAGGGAGTCGAAAGCTTTATCTATATCAAGGCTTAAAATAGAAAGCTCACTTTTTTCTTGTTTGCTAAGTCTATTAAGGACAGTAGTCTAATTACATGGTCTTGTACTTTTCTGTTTTTGATAAACCCAGGCTTGTCTTCATGAATTAATATTGAAAGAATATTATTTAATCTGTCTGCTAAGATAGACATGAATATTTTGTAATCAATGTTAAGCAAAGAAATTGGCCTGTATGATGTGCAAAGGTTGTGCTCTTTATTTGGTTTTAGGAAGGGAGAGATGATAGAATATTTCTATAAGGGAGGGATGTTTGGTGTAATTTCAACTTCTTGGAATGCATTGAGTAAGATTTTCAAAATGCTATCAGGTAAGAGTTTGTAAAATTCCAGAATTAGACCATCCAGCCCTGGTGCCTTTTTGTCTTAAGATTTTTTATTTGTTCCTTTAATTCTTACAAGAAAAAGGGTTTGTCTATGTTATTAATATTGTGTTTGAATAGCTTCTTTTGAATATTATTAGCAAGAAAGTTCCCTAAACTTTTGTTATCACTTGTGGATGAGTTATTATTATTAATATTCTTGTAATGTTTTTTAAAAACATAATAAAGTATTTTTTAGATCTATAATTTTGATAGTCTGATTATTTCTAGTGTATATTATTTCTTTTATATGACTTTTTTCATTTAAATATTTAGATCTAATTGCAATCCTGTGCGTATTCTTGGGATTAATTAAGTAGGATTCTAATTTTATTTTCTCAAGATATATTGATATTTTATGGTGCATGATATCCTGATATTCCTTGCTCAGTTTGCATATGTCATCTATGCAGATTTGTCATTTGATGTAAGTTTTAGTCTTAGTTCATCAATTTCTTCTTGTATGTCAACAAGTTTTTATCCCACTCTTTCCTTTTATTTACATACCAACTTTTGACTTTACTATGTAAGACTACCTTTAAAGTGTCCCATATGATACTATATGAAACCTTTCCATTATTATTGGTGTCTAGTTAAAGTTTTATGTCATCTAGAAACCATTCTTTAAATCCTTCTGCTGTTACTAGATAAGCACGTAGTCTTTGACAGAAGTTTAAGGGGTCAGTATTAAGTGTTACACTGAAGGTGATAGCATTGTGGTCAGATATAGAGCATGATGTCAGCATTACATTATCAGTTTTGGCCAGTAAAGAACTGGTTACAAAGACTTTGTCTATGTTGGTCTGTGTGCCAAATCTGTAGCAGTAGTGAGAATACTTCAGGGAGGATAATATTTTTATACCGTCAGTGTCAGTTAGGTTTCTGTCTTTTATGTAGTTGCTCAACTGCTTGGCAACAGGGAACATCTTGAAGGGCTTAGAGCTTGTGGTATCAGTGGAGGGCAAGATACAATTAAAATCACCTGCCAATAGTAACTCACCTTTAGACTTTAATGTTATGGTGTCTAAATGTTTTTCACAGTTTTAGTCCCCATACCCAGTATCCAGTAGGTGTTTGCAGTTTTAGTATGCCTAAAGCAAGCATATCATCATTGCTTGAGTATGAGTCAACTATTTCTGGAATTCTCATTGATTTTCTGTGTAAAATTAGGACACCTCTTCTTTTGTGGTTGTAGTTTGAACTTACCAAAATCTTATAATCCTTAAAGGTTAATTTGTTTAGATCTTCTGTTACTAAATGGGATTCCTGAATGAATTCAAAATCTGCTTTATGTAGCATTAGATATTTGTTGACACTACTCCTTTTCAGGGGGTTGTTCAGCCTATTGACATTAATAGATATTATATTAAATATTATCATTTGCTGGAGACTACTATTATAGGTAAGTTGAAAAGTGTTTTCCTTGATTCATTATGACAAATACATTTTTTAAAACTGCTGTGGACAATTTAAAAACTCTAAATTTGAAAATAAAACTGCATATTTTAATACCCTTCTGCATAGATAAACTATATCCAGGCTTACTATATCTACATAGAAGCCAGAAACTAACCCTCTCATGACATCTAGTAGGAATTCTTAGCTACTGCAGGTTAATAGCAAGCAGAAGGGAAACTGCATGTACATTAAAAACATACAAAAGGAAAATTTCAATTTAATATACTATGTATACATGAACTAAGAACATGACTCCGTATACAATTTCTTAAAATTCTTTTTACCTAAACAGACTAACTAAGCTAAATTGATTATTCCTAATAATTGTTTGTTGCTATAAGTAAATAAAGGACTGTAATGTCATTAAAGCTGGCAGGAAAAAAAGATACATTTAAAACAGTCCCTGTCAGAAACATGTTTGTAATTCTTATTTAAATATAAATTTAATTCAAATTAAATAAATCACTATTTACTGTTTAACATATGCTTATAAGGCTTTTTAGATAAAAAATAATTGTTAAATGAATGAAAACACAGTTCAAACGATCCTTCTTGAATCTGATTGGCTGTTAGAGTTCAGTAAAGAAAAACAAGTTCAGAGGTCATGTCTACCTCCTGAAAGACAGCACAGATTGTTTCTCATGCATCTGTGAGCTAACTGAAGCATTTAGTAACTTGAGCTTGTCACAGAAGTTGTCAAAATTCCATCAAAAAAGTAACTAGGCGAGAATTTTGTAGTGGAGTAAAGCTTTTAAGCATAACTTGTAAAATGATGAATATTTAAAATAAAGGCTCCAAATTACTAACCATACACAGCTATAAGATGCATTAGCTAAATGGAGCACATTGCAGAATTTCAGTTAAGTAGTAAATGTATATATAATAATAAAATGGCACCATTTTATTTTTAATTACTTAACAGTAACACAGTAAACATTTCGCTCTCCTACAGTGATTAAATACTATGACACTAGGACTAAAACAGGAAGAGAAGACACATACATGAAGAAATAAGTATAGAATATAAAAGAAATATATATAAATATATCAAATGAGTAAGTGATTTTATAACATTTCATTAGTGCTATACCATGTATATAAAGAGATAAAAGTATAAAACAGTAGTTTGCAGTTGGATAAGATTTTGATTGACTTGTATTTTGAGTAATATATGTTATTTATAAAGTTAGCATTGCTGTGGGAAAGATAATAGGAGAGAAAAAAGTTACATTACCTCTGTGTATGATTCCACATTATTTAGAAGGGAGAAAACAAAAACTTGCATGAAATGTGAAGTTATGTATAATCATTTGTCTCTGGGTTTCTTTTTTTCTTTAGCGGTCCACTCATTTCTTGAAGCTTGTTTTTTCAAGTTCACTGAAGAATCCATGGGTTCAGGTTGACTTAAAAGGTTCTTTTTTTGGACAAATGTGGATGCTTCTTCGAGAGGCAAATGTTTTCTTTCCTTCTGGCAGGGATAGTCTTATTCTTGCTGAGAATATGGGTTGTGCTTTGATTCCTTCCCTTTTTAATGATTTTATTAGAGGGATATATGCTCTTGTTTTGAACATTACAAGGGTTGAAAAGTCATTGTCAAATCTGATAGTCTGGTCACCAATTTTTAATGGTGCAAGGAACCAGGCAGTTCTTAAAACCAAGTCTTTCTCTTGAGTGGAGATACATCTTACAATATTAGATCTTGAATAGCTGTTTTTACTGCATACAGAAGTTGTAGTTAAAGACCTGTGTGCCCTTTCTATCCCAAAGGATAGTGCTTCAGATAGGTTAAGGATTTTAGGAATCCAAGAAATCAGGAAATTAATCATATTGTCCCCATCCATCTGCTCCAGGATTCCATAGATTCATATGTTGTTTCTCCTGGTTCTATTCTCAATGTCATCTATCTTTTTAGTGAGTCTGATGTTTTCTTCAAGAAGAAAGTCTATGTTTTTCTTGCTTTATGTTAACCTGTAGTCTATATCTGTTACAGAATCTTCCAAAGCATCAATCTGGGCAGTTTGTTGTTTAAGAACTTCATTTAATAATGTTATTTGTTTGGTGGTATCTTCTTTTATATTGTCCACTTTGTTTAATTTGTCTATTTTACCCACAAAGTCTTGAACTGTAGTAAGGATTGCCTGTATTTCTTTCTTCATTGGAGTTTCTTGCTGAGAAAATTTGGAGTTGCTCATCTTCCTTTGTGAATGTGGTTTCTGTGTCCCTTCTATGCAAAGGTTTGACAGGAAAATCTGAAAATTTTAGCTTAAAAACTTCACCAATTTGTAACTTACAACTTTCAGAATCTGATTTTAGTAGTTTCAGGTCTTTGTTGGTGAAATTAAATAAAAAAAATCCTGTCACAAAAAATGAAGACTGAAGAGCTCAAGAACTCTGTTGCTTTTAGCTTGCCATCCAAGCCATATCAGCTGAGGGAAATGTTTCATTTTGGTGCTTAAGCATACTTGGACAAATTGCTGAAGGGATCATTGGGGAAATGTTTGATTTTTGTGCATACTTCGACAGACTGATGAAGGGATCTCTGGGGAAAGATTTCTATTTGGTTCTTGCTCATACTTAGACTGCTGAAGTAGTTGTTTGGGGAAATGTTTTATTTTCATGCTTGTGCATACTTGGACAGACTGGTGAAGGGGTCATTGAAGGAAATATTTCATTTTCTTGCTTGTGCATACTTGAACAGACTGCTGAAGAGAACTTTGGGGCAACATTTCATTTTGGTACTCATACATACTTAGACTGCTGAACTGGTTGTTGGGGGAAATATTTTATTTTGGTGCTTGTGCACACATAGTTAGACTGCTAAAGGGATCCTTTGGTGTCACTTGGTGTTTGTGCATACATGGACAAACTACTGAAGTTGTCATTGGGGGAAATGTTTCATTTTGGTGCTTGTGCAAAACTGGTCAGACTGCAGAAGGGGTTGTTGGGGAAATATTTTGGTGTTTGTGCAAACTTCAAAAGACTGCTGAAGGGGTTGGTGGGAGACATGTTTCATTTTGGTGCTTGTACATACTTGGACAGATTGCTGAAGGGGTTGTTGGGAGAAATCTTTCATTTTGGTGCTTATGCAACTTGGAAAATTTGCTGCAGGGGTCATTGGGTGAAATGTTTCATTTTCATGCTTGTGCAAACTTGGACAGACTGCTGAAACCCTTGGGAGAAATGTTTCACTTTGGTGTTTGTGCAAAACTGGACTTAGTGACAAAGAGGTTGTAGGGGAAGTATTTAATTTTGGTGTTTGTGCAAACTTCAACACACTCCTGAAGGGTTTGTTGAGGAAAATGTTTCATTTTGGTGCTTAAGCATACTTGGACAGATTTCTGAAGGGGTCATTGGGGAAATGTACCATTTTGGTGTTTGTGAATACTTGGACAGACTGCTGAAGGGATATTTGGGGAAATATTTCATTCTGGTGCTTGTTCATACTTAGACTACTGAAGGGGAATTGATGGGAATGTTTTGTTTTGCTGCTGGTGCAAAGTTGGACAGAGTGACACAGGGGTTGTTAGGGAAATGTTTCATTTTCTTTCTGCACACTTTGACAGACTGCTGAAGGGGTTGTTTGGAGACATGTTTTGTTTTGGAGCTTGTGCATATCCTGACAAACAGATAAAGGGGTTTTTGAGAGAAATGTTTCATTTTGGTGCTTCTGCATACTTAGACTATTGAAGGGGTTGTTGGGGGAAATTTAAATTTTGGTGCTTAAACATAGTTGGACAGATTGCTGAAGGGGTCATTGGGGGAACTGTTTCATTTTCATGGATGTGCATGCTTGGCAAATGGCAGAATAGGTTGTTGGGGAAATGTTTCATTTTAGTGTCTGCACAAACTTCAACAGCCTGCTGAAAGGGTTGTTGGGGAAATGATTCATGTTAATGCCTGTGCATACATGGACAATTACAGAATAGGTTGTTGGGGAAATGTTTCATTTTGGTACTTTTTGTATAATTGGTCAGCTTACTGAAGGGGCTGACAGGGGAAATGTTTCATTTTTGTACTTGTGCAAACTTGGACAGTCTGCTGAAGGGGTCAATGTGGGAAATATTATAGTTTGGTGCTTGTGCACACATGGAGAGACTGATGAAGGGATCTTTTGGGGTCAATTGGTATTTTCCCATAAATAGACAAACTACTGAAAGGGTTGTGTGGGGAAATGCTTCATTTTGGTGCTTGTGAAAATTTGGACAGACTGCTGAAGGGATTGTTGGGGAAATGTTTCATTTTGGTGTTTGCACAAACTTCAACAGCCTGCTGAAAGGGTTGTTGGGGAAATGATTCATTTTAATGCCTGTGCATACATGGACAATTACGAAAGGGATTTTGGGCAAAATGTTTCATTTTAGTGTCATTTGAAGCTTGTGTATACAAGGGCAAATTACTGAAGGGATCTTTTGGTGAAATATTTCATGT